>NC_043959.1:25184165-25306665 GCF_902148855.1 Sphaeramia orbicularis | reverse complement strand
AATCTACACATATTAAGTGGATAACTATTAAGGGCTTCATTTAATTAACATTTACTCAATACTAAACATAGCGAAATTTAATTAATACTATTGCTTCGAATCTGTTGCCTCATTTTTATTGAGCAGATATATGGTGCGTCTTTTCTTACAGTGTGATGCACCTGTAAATTTCTCCTAAAGCGATCAATCACTAGACAACAAGAATAAGAAGTAAAGCTCATGCATCCGACTGTTTTCGGGCGTAGTTCAGGGTCGCGCTGTGAAATATCCCCAGAGGAAAAATGTCTTCCACATGGCACAGACGCAGACAGGAAATTTGCATGAAGGAAACAAAAACAAACGTGGCGTCGAGTGAAGGTGACACAGAGTGTGAACAGCAGGACTGTGACTCGTCGAGACGAAACCAGGAGGTCGGACTTAAAACAGGCGCTGCGTCTGTCACATGGATCTGGCTCCGATACACAAAGTCTGAACAGAAAATATTTGATGTATTTCCAGAATGACATCATGGATAAGAAAGTGATCTAAATGTCTTTCCTGGTGAAATAAATGTTGAAATAAAGGTGTTTATTTAAAGTAAAGTATCAGTTCCTATTGAGTTTTCCAAAGGACGAACAGATATTTACTGATGTTCACTTTAGATAATTCATTTATTCACTGAAATTTGCAGAAAATATCCTGTATTGTGATGTGTATTGTTCTGTATGATGGGATTCAACATTTTGATCATAAAACACGACCCGATTGTAGCTTATTTTGGCACCGATCCAGCTGATGTCATTCTGTCTATGCGTGTGATGATGTCAGCATATCAGTTACCTCTATATATGTGCCAAGTTTGAAGTAAATTGAAACTAAATTGATGTTTTCATAGACATTTGAAATTTTCACCCATTGTAAGTAAATGGGAAAAAACAAAGATTTTAAAAATTCATAAAAAATTTAAACTTTGACATACTTTTCCCGAAATGTAATCACATCTATTCTGGGTCACTGGCAATCCATAAACCCAATTCAGTGTGAATTCAACCAATAGTTTTGCTGCTACATACATCTGAAATGTCGCCCATTATAAGTAAATGAGAAAAAACACAGATTTTAAAAATGTCATTAAAAATTTGAACTTAAACCTACTTTTCCCAAAATGCAATCAGATCTATTCTGGGTCACTGGCAATCTATAAACTCAATTTGATATGAATTCAACTAATAGTTTTGCTGCTAGAGTGTTAACAAACAAAGAACAAGTGTTCAGAGAACGCAAACCTCCACCAAGCACCCCGAACAGTGTGCATGTGTGGATCGACTATTTCTTTTTAAATTAAACAGTTTCAAGGTTGTTCCATACAGCAGAAAAAGCTTAAGCTTGGTACCAGTCATGTGTATGTCAAATTATATTAAATTCCAATCAATATTTGTTGAGTTATAATGAAAAATGTTTCATAAATGGGATTTTCAATGTTAAACTGAAATGTCCACAGAGTCCACATTCCACAGTGGATGTGGACAATTTTTTGCCTGATACAAGATATTGTTTTAAGCTATGGGTGGATCAAATTGGAGGCTAACCGGAGTCATTTTGAATTTTTTATGAATTTTCAAAAATTGCTAAATGATGACAGATAGGAAAATTGTAGATTTTGTGACCTTGCTGTGACCTTGAACTTTGGCCTACTTGGCCTAAAATGTAATGGGTTCGTCCCAGGGCCTAGGCCTATCTGTGGGTAAAATTTGGTAAAGATGGTTGTAATAGTTTTCCCATAAAGTTTCTAACAAACAAACACGCAAACAAACACACAAAGCAGTGATCACAATACCTCCTAGCGGAGGTAAAAAAACAAACCGAACCAAAAACAATACCCCTTGCCTCCCCTTCAGGGGGCAGGGTAAAAATGGAGTTGTCATTATTTCTAGGCATAATATAATACTATTTTCACATTGAAGCAAGAAAAAATTTGGAGTAATTATTTATAGGTTATTATGTTATTGTTTTCCTTGAGATCATATTAATTTGTATGTGGAACCTGAACTAAAACGAGTTTGACATCCATGACTGTTAATGTGTTCAGTGTAATATTCGCACTTTGCACATTCATCCCGCAGGCCGTATAGCAGGGGTGTCAAACTCATTTGCTTTCAGGGGCCACATTCAGCCCTATTTGATCTCAAGTGGGCCAGACCAGTAAAATATTAACAGTGAAAAAAGTAAAATAATATGATCAGGCTTACATCTACGAAGCTTCCATAAAAATCTGAATAACATGAACAATTTGAATGATCTTAAGAAAACGAGTGCAATTTTAAATATTTTATGCCTCAGTTTATCAGTTTATCATTTACACATGTGCATTATAGTTGCACAAAACATTTAGTAATAGGCAGAATATTGGTAAAATTGCATTCACTTTTCTTAAGGCATTTCCGTTTGTTCATATTTGTTCAGGTTTCTCCCATTTTTGTGAAAGTATAGCTTGGTCATGTAAACATTATCATGTAATTTTACTTTTTTACACCAAAAAAACAAAGAGAAAATTTGGTGTTGTCATTTATAGGTTATTATGATAATATTTTACTGGTTCTGACCCACTTGAAATCTAACTGGACTGCATGTGTCTGTATGTGGAACCTGAATTAAAATGATTTTGACACCATTGATAGTTAATATCTTCAGTGTAATTTTTGCGTTTCACAAATTCATCCCGCAGGCCGGATTGGACCCTTTGGCGGGCCAGATTTGGCCCCCGGGCCGCATGTTTGACACCCCTGATCTAGAACGTAGTATTAACTAGTCTGGAGGAAATGGACAAAGAAAAAGAAAGGCGCCTTTGCATCAAACTGACAAAAACATCCCAGTTCACTAAAAAACACCCACCTCAAATCAAGCTAGCGTGTTTCCATTCGTGTATGTTCGACTCACCTCCCAGTGGCTGAAGACAAGCTGTGGACTGGCCAATCCGCTGGTCCTTTTCCGGATCTCGTCGGCGAATCCGAAGCTCTCGGCGACGGGCAGAACGGCTTTAATGATGAACATGTCCGTCCCTTCCTTCATCTCTTCATGGAGGACTCGACCCTCACGCTTCCCCAACACTCCGTAAACTCTACCTGATGAAGGAGGACGCAGGGACAGTCAGGACACGACCACGGACACGTATAGAACCAACTACAAATACCAGACATTCAGGTTTATGTACAGGAGCAGCGATTATGTTCTTCCTTTTTTGACTTTTGGAGACGCTTTAACCCCTGAGACATTATTCCAGGAAAACGTGCTGCTGTGAATTGTCGTCTGTTTCACCGTGTTTGTGTTCCTTTTCTTCAGTGGTTTGGTTTTACTGTGTGTTTTAGAGTCAAAACAGGTGGAATAACAGAAAAAGACAAAAAGAGGAATTGAAGTTTGACAGGTTTTTACTAAATAAGGGACTCAGAATGTACATCAATGAGAGATTTAAGATGTTGAACACGAACTGGAACGCACTGAACAACAACAAATATTTGAATTTGGGCTAGTAGTTTATGTTTTAGGCTCTTTTTTTCCTAAATCCAGCTGCTTTTTGATACCTGATTCAACTCCAAAAAGCAGTTACACGGTCAAAACTCAGTAAAAACACACTAAAAGAATAAAGGAAAATCATCACAACACTGGAAAGAGTAAAACCAAAAAAACAAAAGGAAAACGGTGTAAAAAAAAAAAAAAAAAAAGCCCAAACCAAATCAACAATATGATAGAAATGGACTTACCATTTGATTTTTTATTGTGAATTACTTGGGTAACCTACCACATGAGATGAGGAAATCTGACTGATGTCTTTAGTTCATATAATTAGCCAGGGCAAAAAAAGCCATAACTCGAAAATGGATGTGCGAAGATTCCCCAACACTTCTGGACTGGACACATGTTGTGAATGAAGTTTATGACGTGGAAAGGCTGGCGTTCTCATTAAGACTAACTACTGACAAATGTAAAAAATACTGGGGAAAATGGGATGTTTATGTTAATCAAAGAAATCCTTGAACCTGCATATATGCTTATTTTGACTTTTTTTTTTTTTTTTGCCTAATTTGTCCTGAACCTGTCTGTATTCTATTTTGTCTAAAGGCTGTACCTAGATGCTCTAACTGTTGTGTTTTTGTTTTTTTTTTACTTGTTTATTCTGTATACTGTAAAATTTGGAGATAAAAATAAAGTTTAAAAAAAAAAAAAAAAAAAAAAAAAAATGGTGGTATCTGATGAAGACTGGGAGAATATCTGTACAACACAATGGAAAACAACATATTCACACAGCTGGAGGAAATTTGGGTGGAAAAGTAGAATGAGATTTTTTATTACCCCTGTTCAAAAAAAAAACATCAAGGTGTGGGGGCGAATTGTTGGAGGTCATGTGGTTCAACTATAGCCAATCATCACCATGTATTCTGGAGCTGCTCCAAAATAATATTTTTTTGGCGAGAAATTCATAAGAGTTTAGAAACTATTTTTCATACCAATCTATCATTTGAATCTTTGACAATGTCCTTGGGGGTGGGAATGAATGGTCAAACTGAAGAAGACAAATACCTAGTGAGAATATTACTGGTCGGAGGGAAGAGGGCCCTGACCAGGAAATGGTTAAAACCAGATGCACCAACATTGGATGATTGGTATAAAATTATATATGATATTTATTTTATGGAAAGACTAACATTCTCATTAAAAATGCAAATGGAAAAGTTTTTGAGACTGTGGGCTAAAAGGATTAGATACATTAGACCCAGGAGACCAGATTTGCTATAATTTAGTGAAATATCATATGGATTGTATTGTGTGTGGATCTTTAAAGATGGATGAGTGGAAATGACAGCCATTGTTCAACTGTTCAGTAGTATATAAACCTGTTTAAAATATGGTGGAAAATGTAAGGGAGAGCAGGGGTTGGAAGATCATCACTGTTGAAACATGTCTTGTGTTTTTGTTTTTTTTTTTCTCTAGTGTTTATCACAGAGATCTTGTAAAATGCTGGACTATGTATGACCTCCCTGATAAAAATAAAATTATAAAAAAAAAAAAAAAAAAAAGCTGTCTTATTTTTATACTGAATCTCTGCGTCTGTATGTTTTGCGCCCTCATTAGAAAGGCATTGGGGGGTACACTGAGCATGCTCAGATGTCTATGGAAAGATCAAGGTCTATTCTATCAGCACGCTTTGAAATTCTTCCTATTGAGCAAACGGTTGAATTTTTAGGAATATTTAAAACAAATCCTAAATACAGAATGCTCACCACAGACACGTCAGGGGTTAAAGGGTTAAGTAAGCAGCCCAGAATCAAATGAAACAAACTTTTATATAAATTCTCACCTAAAAACGTCAATAGTTTGTGTAGTTTGAGGTTTCATGCTAGTGTGCTACCAGTCTCTAGGGGTCCAGTTTTTCAAGTATTGCTTTGTTAATAATTGAACTGGACTTTCTGAGCTTCTGCTTATTGAATAAAACAGATCGACTGTCGTCGGGGTTAATAAATTACACAATACTGAAAGCTGAAATTGTGGCGCAAATGTCTGATGAACATTACTGTCAGAACCTAAGTGGCCAACATCGAACTGGAATGAAATATTTGCTGTTAAAACCCGGCAATGCTCTGGATCTCTGGGGGGCAAAAAAAAGCACAGTCTTTGTTCTATGTAATGAATTATTGAAGTTTTTTCTTGTGTAAACGTGAGTGAGAAATGAGAAAACCTACACACAAACACTCCCAGCTGCACGGACCAATTGGAAGTTCAGTCCATTGAACCCAAACAAATGGACTGAATGTGCAGCGGTCAGGATGGAATTGATCTAATTAGCCACAGGTTTCAACGCGTATCAGAAGCAGCGTTGAAGTCTCACGATTTTTCGGGATATTTTGCTCACTTAATCGGCCTTCTCTGATTCGGCTGACAAATCAATTCTCTGTCTAACGAGCTGCGGTGGCTACTAACAGTCCTGGAGATATTGTTTACCAACACACTAAATGGCATTTCAAGCCTCATTTTCATCTTAATGACTTTCAGAGGACAACAATTTAAGGAGTGTTGTGGAGCATTAGTCAATACTGAGCGCTGAGGACGCAGCTGTAATGGCTTTGTTTGGAGTTCTGATGCTGAAATAACAGATCCACTGATGACAGATAGCATATGTACACGACATGGACAAAAGTATTGGGACACGTTGAATTCAGGTGTTTCTTTTCTAACAGGGGTCTGGGATACAAAACGATAATAACAAATGTCAGAATATAGTTTTATACTGGGATAAATATCATTACATTGGTTAGGGTTGTTTAAATTGTTATCTTTGCTTCCAACATGCCTCAGAGATGGTTTTTACTTAATTTCTCTCAACTTTGATTCTCTTTTTTTTTTTTTTATCCATGACTATGATTTTAAATGTTCTACTTCTACATTATTAAAATATTTGTCATGCTCTGACTGTAAATAATAATTTTCTACCATAACTAACCATCTCTACTTTTTTTTTTTTTCCAGTTCTAATATCTGCGCTGCAACTGACAATTTTAACTGTTTTGATTGATTTTAATCATTTTTAGCTTTTGTTTTAACTGCCTTTTATTCGTGTTTTAACTTCTTTCTTTCTTTTTTCATCTTTTCTGCACTTTCCTTTCAGACTGATCTCATGAAATCGCATTGTATGTGACGTAAGTTTATAGCATTTGGCGTGCTATATGTACGCATTTTCATCCTTTAGCGTGTTATTTAACACCGTTTGATGGCGTGCCAATGCGCTAGCTGCTAATTGCACTAAACGCTAACCCTAATTGTGCTAATTGCTAATTGTGCCAATCGCTAACCCTAACCCTAACCGCTAATTGTGCTAATGGTGTGTTATTTTCCGCTGCGTAAATACACACGCTGAAAGCTTATAATGCGTACAGATAACACACCAATTAAAAGTGGCGTGTTATCTGTATGCAATTCATGATATCATATTGTTCTGTTTGGTTAATGTTTTATTCTCTATGATTTTAATGTAATTTTACGTGTTTCTATACCTTTGTAAAGCACTTTGAATTGCCATGTGTATGAATGGTGCTCTACAAATAAATTTGCCTTGTCTTACTTTCTTCATACTTCACGGAGGAAGAATAATCTCCCACTAAACTTTCAGGAAATATTGATGTTTGTATCTGAAATCAGCATGAACAGGACATGTTACAGTTGTAGACATGATGTGTCTCAATAGTTATATCCATATAGTTTATAAACATCAGTATTTCCTATAAGTTTAATGGGAGATTTTTCTTCCTTAGTGAGATGTGAAGAGAGCAGAGGTAGAACATTTAAAATCACAGTCGTGGATAACAAAAAAAACAAACAAAATCAATGTTGAGAGAAATTAAGTCAAAACCATCTCTGATGCATTTCGGAAGCAAAGACAACAAAAATGTACCTAAACGAAGACCCCTGTACCGAAAACGTACCGAAAATGTATGAAACCGAAGACCCCTTTACTGAAAACCTATTGAAAATGTATCAAACCGAAGACCCCTGTACCGAAAATGTATCAAACTGAAGACCCCGTACCGAAAACATACGGAAAAGATATGAAACCGAAGACCCCTGTACCAAAAATGTATCAAACTGAAGACCCCGTACCGAAAACATACGGAAAAGATATGAAACCGAAGACCCCTGTACCAAAAATGTATCAAACTGAAGACCCTGTAACGAAAACGTACCGAAAATATATGAAACCGAAGACCCCATACCGAAAACATACTGAAAAGTTATGAAACCGAAGACCCCTGTACCAAAAATGTATCAAACCGAAGACCCCTGTACCGAAAATGTATCAAACTGAAGACCCCGTACCGAAAACATACCGAAAAGATATGAAACCGAAGACCCCTGTACCAAAAATGTATCAAACTGAAGACCCTGTAACGAAAACGTACCGAAAATATATGAAACCGAAGACCCCTGTACCGAAAACATACCGAAAAGATATGAAACCGAAGACCCCTGTACCAAAAACATACCGAAAAGATATGAAACCGAAGACCCCTGTACCGAAAAACGTACCGAAAATGCATCTAAACGAAGACCCCTGTACCGAAAACGTACCGAAAATGTATCAAACCGAAGACCCCTGTACTGAAAACCTATTGAAAATGTATCAAACCGAAGACCCCTGTACCGAAAATGTATCAAACTGAAGACCCCGTACCGAAAACATACCGAAAAGATATGAAACCGAAGACCCCTGTACCAAAATGTATCAAACTGAAGACCCTGTAACGAAAACGTACCGAAAATATATGAAACCGAAGACCCCTGTACCGAAAAACGTACCGAAAATATATCAAACCGAAGACCCCTGTACCGAAAACATATCGATATATATGAAACCGAAGACCCCTGTACTGCAAATGTACCAAAAATGTATCAAACCGAAGACCCCTGTCACGAAAACGTACCGAAAATATATGAAACCGAAGACCCCTGTACCGAAAACATACCGAAAAGATATGAAACCGAAGACCCCTGTACCAAAAACATACCGAAAAGATATGAAACCGAAGACCCCTGTACCGAAAAACGTACCGAAAATGCATCTAAACGAAGACCCCTGTACCGAAAACGTACCGAAAATGTATCAAACCGAAGACCCCTGTACTGAAAACCTATTGAAAATGTATCAAACCGAAGACCCCTGTACCGAAAATGTATCAAACTGAAGACCCCGTACCGAAAACATACCGAAAAGATATGAAACCGAAGACCCCTGTACCAAAAATGTATCAAACTGAAGACCCTGTAACGAAAACGTACCGAAAATATATGAAACCGAAGGCCCCTGTACCGAAAACATACCGAAAAGATATGAAACCGAAGACCCCTGTACCGAAAAACGTACCGAAAATGTATCAAACCGAAGACCCCTGTACCGAAAACATATCGATATATATGAAACCGAAGACCCCTGTACTGCAAATGTACCAAAAATGTATCAAACCGAAGACCCCTGTCACGAAAACGTACCGAAAATATATGAAACCGAAGACCCCTGTACTGAAAACATACCGAAAATGTATCAAACCGAAGACCCTTGTACCAAAAACGTATTGAACCAGAATTTGTCTGTACCGTTACACCCCTATTTATGACACTTCCCATTATTGTTTTGTATTCCAGACCCCTGTTAAAAAAGAAATACTTGAATTCAGCATGTCCCAATACTTTTGTCCATATAGTGTATATACTGTATATATGGGCTGGTTTTATTCCGTTTGAGAATAATGACGTATTTTGTAGGATTCTTTTCATCCGAGGACATTCTTTTATTAGACCTCCCTGAGGATCTGGAGCGCTACATAGCACAGACACACCTGACTGAACACACTTGGCCAATGTGGTGCCTTTAAGGTCACTTTCACACCTGCAGCTCGGTTCACATTAAGACCACAGAAAATCGTCTATTGTTGCCTTTTAACCCTTAGAGACCTGGACCGGCGCCTGCAGCTGCTAAAAGCTACGGCTGTATAACGTGTAGGAACTTTTGCGTGGCGTAAAGTGGAGGCCGACACCTTTCAACGGATTCAGTCTGTCTGTAATGAGCGTGATTATCACTATCATGTTCTGAGGATGACAGTGGGTCTGAACTTCCACACAGTGAATAAATGGTTGGAACTTTGGAACTCAGGAGCGATTGTCCTTGGAGTCTCCCATGTGCCTTTGGGCCAACTCTAGATGAGATTAATTCAACAGTGGTTTCCTCTTTGTCACTCTCCCATAAAGCTTTGATGGATGAAAAACCCAGGAGACAGTGTCCGAACAGTCTCTCCCATGTCGGCTGTGTGGTCTTGGTGGTCTGTTTCTTCACTATTTATCATCCTATTCCTTCCATTTCTTAATTGAAGGAGATGTTCAGTTAGAATTTTTTTTTAGGTATTTCGAGTGTTCGTTTGTCTTCCTATTATAATTAAACCCAGAAGCAATAGTTGCTTTTCCATTGACCCTCAAATTGCGCAAATATAACTTGCGCATAAAAATTTACCTAATGGACAAACGACAATTTCACCATAAGTCTAATTTTTTGCTTAAAAGTTTTTGCGCTGGCAAGAGGTGGTTTTTCGGGCGTAGCGCAAATGGTATATCACGCAAAACTGCAATGGAAAGACCTTTTTTCGCAACTAGAGTCAGGTGAATTAAAAAAAACGGATGCTGACGTACATTACAACAAGCGAAGAAGAAGAAAAAAAATGTTGCGGTATGTGTGGACACACCAGGAAACTGAATCATTTTTTAATTTAGTACGAGATAGAGAGGTAATATATTATACTAATGAATAGATCTGTAAATCAACACCATATTTACGTTCGTCGCCATGTTTATGGAATGACTTCTCGTGTAATCTCACGATAATAAACAAACAAATCATCGCATTTGTGATTTAATGGAAAAACTGACATTACGCACTTCTGTTTTTTCAACATTTAGTAAATATCGGTGAAGTTTTGCGCAGATGTCCAATGGAAAAGCGACTACTGATGAACCAGTGACTGGACCTTCTTTATACCACAGTCATTTGCGACACATTCACTGCCCTCCAGTAATCTTCATTTCACTAGCTGTTCAATTAGGCCATTTTCAAGAGGTGAATAACTTATTTTACATGATATACTTTGTATTAGCTGACATGATTTGGCAGAAATTGGTTTTACTTTGATCTTAAAGAGATTTTCTTGTAAATTGTTGCAAAAAAAAATCTAAACTTCAGTTACGTCGAATTCAGAGAAAACGTTGAAGGAGCAGAATACTTTTTATAGGTACTGCTAGTGAGCGTTGATAAGAAATGATAGATGTAATTTCTTCTGATAAACACTGAGTTAGTGGTTAGCATGCTAGTGTTTTATACTTATTTTCAAAATTGTCGTAAGTGTGCTAACCAAATGGACATTAGAGTTTGAGGATTGGCTGAAAAACCCCTTGTATTAAGAGCTATGGGAGCCAAAATAAAAAACTGATAAAAAAAAAAAAACTAGAAGCACTCGGAGAGCGCAGACCTCTGCCAAGGCTGATCAGTGGCCCCCCCCATGGGCCCCCCCACCCCCGATCACCACCAAAATTTAATCATTTCTTCCTTATCCCATTTCCAACAAACCCTGAAAATTTCATCCAAATCTGTCCATAACTTTTTGAGTTATGTTGCACACTAACGGACAGACAGACAGACAGACAGACAGACAAACCCTGGCAAAAACAACCTCCTTGGCGGAGGTAAAAAGAGCTATGGGAGCCAGAGTTTTTGGTGCCAGCATCTAGTGGTCATCAGTGGTATTACACTAATAAGCTTCCACAGTGGCTTCACTCAAACTGTGGCTGTTTCCCCTTTGGTTTCACATACAAACAGCTTTGAAAAGCATCAGCTAAGTCTGGATGTAGTCTTTGGGTCCATTTGATTTGGTCACCAGCTGATTGACTGTGAACTATTGTGAAGGTGTCGTTTTCAGTGTCTTCGCAAGCAATTTCTTCAAACATCTCAGACTAAACTACTGGTTGGATTCATTTCAAACTTTTTATGGCGCTTCATTAGGACAGTGTCTAGAAACTTTGTTCACAGTGTCAAGAAATGTTGATTTTACAATTTTTTATGAATTTTCGAATAATTAAAAATGTGTCTTGCCTTATAATGGTGCATATTTTAATGGCTTATAACATGGAAATGCTTAACGATATCAATATAGTTCCTACTGAGCACTGATAGAAAGTCATATATGGAGTTTGATTGAATTAGTTGAGTTCTCCTCCAGTGAAAGTACCACCCACTTCTATTAGGAGACTGATCTGCTGCATCCAGACCACAGGACTAACAAAGAGACAGAACCTGATAGCCTCACAAATTCAACTTGTTATTGATTCTTAATAGAACATGCTCATGAGATACAGGGACACTGGTCTTATTTATACAGGGTGGAGAAGCAAAATTTACAATATTTTGAGGCAGGGATTGAAAGACAGTGTATGACCAATTAGTTTATTGAAAGTCATGAGAATTTATTTGCCACAAGAAAATGTTTTTATTCTATGTCTCCTCCTTCTTTCTCAATAACTGCCTTCACACGCTTCCTGAAACTTGCGCAAGTGTTCCTCAAATATTCGGGTGACCACTTCTCCCATTCTTCTTTAATAGTATCTTCCAGACTTTCTCGTAATAGTTTTGCTCATAGTCATTCTCTTCTTTCCATTATAAACAGTCTTTATGGACACTCCAACTATTTTTGAAATCTCCTTTGGTGTGACGAGTGCATTCAGCAAATCACACACTCTTTGACGTTTGCTTTCCTGATTACTCGTATGGGCAAAAGTTTCTGAAAAGGTATGGATAATAGTGTTAGGTATGATTATGACATCAATATATGTTTGGTTTCAAAACAATTGACGTAGTGCCTGCTGAGAAAAAACAACTAAATGTTCATTGTAAATTTTGCTTCCCCACCCTGTATTGCTGTTGTCAAAAACCTCCTGCGCTGTGGTGGACGTGCTCTTGAATCACTTACCTAATACCTCAGCTGTAGCCATGATGTCACACGTGTACATGGCGGCCATGAGTCTCTGGGGCTGAGCCTGGAAAGCCTGACGACACGCCTCCTTGGTGGCGGCGATGAGCTGACCGGAGACGGGTCCGTAACAGTCTGCAGGTCCAGCCTCTGGCCTACGCTTGGCCTGGTTCGGCCCCGCTGCAGGCCCCTCCCCCTGCTCGTCCATCTCACTGCCGCCCTCCGCTCTGCTGTCTTCTGAGGACTCATGGGAAATGGAGTCCTCCTCCACGGAGTCCTGCTGCTGTAGAGGGGTGGAGGCTTGGATGTCCCACCTCTCCACAGAGAAGCACACGCCCATCAGCGGCTCCTCACACATGGGCCCCGACAGAGTGGCCAGCTGGAAACCACTGATGATACTGTTGTCAAAGTCCCGTAGAGCGGCCTGAGGGGCGGGTTTGGAGGGTTTATTCCCTTTGAACAGGCACTGCCACACCGAGGGTCGCTGGTACGAGTCCACGTTGTTCAGGAGAAGGTTGGGTCCGTACCTGGATGAACAGGAACATGGTCAGGGTTAAGGGTTGGTGATATTTGGTTGGTTATTTTTTCTATTTTTCTGGTTTAGTTTCACTTTTTATGTTTTTGCTTGTTTGTTTGGTTGTATGCATTGTTGTTTTTCTTTTTCCTATACTGAATGCTGGGTAGCTTAATTTGTTCTGCTTCTGCCTTTTCAGTCACTAACCCAGTGTTTTTCAACCTTGGGGTCAGGACCCCACGTGAGGTCACCTGAAATTCAAATGGGGTCACCTGAAATTTCTTGTAAATGATAAAAAAAAATAAACTTACTACAAAAAAATATATGGTGAGTTGAGAGAAACAATCCCAATACATAAAAGACATGACAAACTCTGAAGCTGAAACTGAAGCACTGTGGTACTGTTTATCTGTCAAATGTTCATTGTGGTCAGTTTCAGATGCTGCAGCTCTTTCATAATTCATAGTTTGAGTTCTTGTTTGTTCAGTATTAATTGTCAGCCTTGTAAATCCAAGCTGGACTGACTGTACATAACCTGACCAAGGAAAATCCAACTCTCACTTTGTGCAGTAATCTACACCTGACTTTTCTGCCTCCGTCCATAATAATATACAGGGTGGGGAAGCAAAATTTACAATGAACATTTAGTTGTTTTTTCTCAGCAGGCACTACGTCAATTGTTTTGAAACCACACATATATTGATGTCATAATCATACCTAACACTATTATCCATACCTTTTCAGAAACTTTTGCCCATATGAGTAATCAGGAAAGCAAACGTTAAAGAGTGTGTGATTTGCTGAATGCACTCGTCACACCAAAGGAGATTTCAAAAATAGTTGGAGTGTCCATAAAGACTGTTTATAATGGAAAGAAGAGAATGACTATGAGCAAAACTATTATGAGAAAGTCTGGAAGATACTATTAAAGAAGAATGGGAGAAGTTGTCACCCGAATATTTGAGGAACACTTGCGCAAGTTTCAGGAAGCGTGTGAAGGCAGTTATTGAGAAAGAAGGAGGACACATAGAATAAAAACATTTTCTATTATGTCAATTTTCTTGTGGCAAATAAATTCTCATGACTTTCAATAAACTAATTGGTCATACACTGTCTTTCAATCCCTGCCTCAAAATATTGTAAATTTTGCTTCCCCACCCTGTATATAGACTAAATGTCATCTAAAATTAACGTTTATTTGCACCATCGTATAGCAAGCTATTACATGATCAAAAACAAATTAATTTTAGCAAAAAAATGTCTCAGTTTTGTGAAAATGGATCTTTTTAAGCGGAGATGGCACATGGTCGAAGATTATTTGTATAATTAAACTTTTTGGGTTGTTGACGAGAATTGCTCTTATAAGCCCTGACATGAGGTGTTTTGCATTTATATAGATGTGTGCATATGTATACAAATATAGAAATATTTCGATATTTGGCAATGTATCTATAGATGTAATATAATATTTGTAACAATAATAATACTATGCGGGGTAATTTATTTATTTTTTTATGTCTTGTCTCAGATGTTTTGTTCTGTTTTATATTGTGCAAAAATGTAAATAAAAAGTTAAAAAAAAAAAAAAGTCTCCGTTTTGAATGTCTGGGGTCGCCGGAAATTTGTGACGTTAAAATGGGGTCACGAGCCAAAAAAGGTTGGGAAGGTTGGTATGTGATGACTGAATAAAGAATTTCATCATCATCATCATCATCATATCCTGTTGTATTTTTGTAGTTTTTCTTTTCTGTGTATGGGTATGTTTATCTCTGTCCCTCTCTCTCCTTGCAGATTGTGTTTTTGAGTGAGGATGAGTTGCAGGTGTGGTGCTGGAGCGCTCTGTGATGATTGGTTCCTCAGCAGTGAGCGAGAAAATATAAAGCCGACTTCCACTCTACTTCTTGTGGACTCCTCTCTTCCCATCCCCCTTGTTTGACCAGCAACCTGTAGTTTTTGTTTGGAGAGCTTCATTTTGTGATCAGACTCAAAAGGTAGGAATCTTTTCTCTGTTTAAATTTTCTCCTGTTTCTTGGTTAGGAGTTTAGGTAAAATTATTGTAATTTGGTTTTGCTTGGTTATGTTGGTAGGTAAGCATGAAGTATTATCCTGTTTGTTATTTTCCTTACTTTAATTCCCTTCCTGATTTCACTTTTTTATGTTCTTTTACAAATTAATAACTCTAATTGCAGTTTGGTTGATTGCTGGTCATTTCTTTTGTAACTTGCTCCTTTTTGTTAAGGGACATGGAAGGAGGGGAGTCTCATGTCATGTTTGTGTCTCTAGACCGAGCGTAACAGTCAGTGATATTATAAAAGACTGCTGAGGCTTTTTCCGACTGGTATGGGGTGAAATACAGCATATGTTTATACTTCTTCCGACTCCTTTTCGACCATGCAAAATTTAGACTTGTGTGTGCTTGAAGACAGATTCTGTCCATTTAAATGTTATTTTGTTTATGTCTTAATTTGCTTTGTTTTGTCTTATTTTCTTTGCATGTTCGAATAAAATAAAAAATAAATAAATAAAATAAAATATGCCACTGAAAACTGAATTTGAAGAACTTATATGTGAACTTAAATCTCAATACACAGTAAAACCTGACAGTACGAGTGCACCATTGTACGAGTAATTACAAAACAATTGTGTTTCTGTCATGATCGTGATCTCACACAAGAGAAAACATGATGGAGATTCTCCTCCCAAACAATAATCCTCTTCCTCCTCCACCTCATCATCTTCCTCATGCACAGATTGTTTCAGCTTTAAGGGAAATAAGTAAATAAAACCAGTTTACTTCTTTTGGATTCTCTCTTATTATGTTTTTATAATTATTATTTTCTGTCTAATTGGACTTTTCCTTTTTAAAAATCTGAAAAAAGGATTTTTGGGTGATTTTTGGGGACTGGAATAGATTAATTATAGTTCGATTAATTTCAATAGAGAAAATTGATTTGTAAAAACAAGTAAATCACAAAACAAGCTCAGTCATATAATAAATTAAATTCATACTATGAGGTTCTACTGTAAATGATGACATAAAAAATAATTCGTGAAGCATAATGTGAAATTATTAGTTTAGAACTAAATTACAATAACTTTTAAAGCTGTTTTGACACTGAAGTTACCTGCTCTGAAAATGAAATGAAAAAACTGTGCATTGTTACATTCATTGTTCATATTCAAGTTTAGTTTTGTATTTTAAGTTCAGTTCTTGTGTTTCATGCCCCATCCACACTAATGAAAACATTCCAAACAGAAAATACAATAGAAAGTAGAGTATTTGTGAAATATAAAATATTCAATGTAGCAAAAATGTAAAATGTGTTATTGTGAACTGGGCATCTACGCATTCAAGTTAGTGAGGAATCAGCTCGTTTTCCAGTCACATAGCATCACAAAGTTAAGAAAACAAATGCAAACTAAGAAAACACCTGGGCCGATTTGACAACACATGCCCAGCATTTAAGAAATACAACCGAATATAAAAACCCAGTGCATCTACAGAGAATACAACAGGAAAATGAGCTACGAGACCAGCGTTTTATTTTGTTTCTATTTGCATAAATTCAGGGATGTTTATTCCAGAGAGTGAGTCTGGTGAACACTGCACTTCATTCATTTATTTGCTTTATCGTATGTTGAATATTTTCTGTAATAAGCTCTGGGTCTGTAGACATTCATTCCTGCCACTGCTGTTCCTGTGATAGTACTAAATGTTACACTATGTGGACAAAAGTATTGGGACATGTTGAATTCTAACAGGGGTCTGGGGTACAAAACAATAATGACTAATGGCATAATATAGTTTTATATTGGGATAAATCTGGTTAGTTCTGTTTTTGGTGTCAGACCTGCGAGGCCCGAAAGCCCAGATCCTGTCCACGGCGTTCCTCCACTTCCGGCCCTGCAGCAGACCCTCCAGCTTAGCCTTGAGTCCTTCAATAGCCTCCAGGGTCCGGGTGCTGATGTCCAGACTCCTGCCCTCCCTCAGAGACATGTTGACCTGCTCCAGCGTCCGAATGAGCTCCAAGCTGCCGTCCAGCAGACGGGTGACCTCTGACAGGAAACACAGATGTTATCAACACATGCAGACAGTAGTTGGGTTTCCATTACAGTTTTTCACAAAGTAAGTGATATTTCTACAATTTCGACAAAGTATAATTGCTACTTGTAGGTGTTCTCATTGAAGAGTGTTTGGCTTCTGATGTGTGATTATAGTCAAGTCCTGTCTTGCAAGATGTTTGTTTAAGGAACACGGAGGCACTGAGTTTCATGCCAAACCTCCACGGTGTTGGCACTGTAGTGTCAGTTCATCTACTACTATTGCAGTGACTGTCTTAAAGGAGTGATAATATTAATGGAATTATCCATTTTCAAACATTTCCCTGTGGTCTACATAAACTGTAAATGTTCTGCTTGGGTCTGAATTCTTCATTAATTCAACTCCACAGGTCCATCTTCAACCCTATTTCTGAGTAATGACACCAGAAAGGTCGTTTTGAGCGCTGGCCCTTTAAATGCAAATGAGCCACTTCAGGCCCCACCCCCTCCAGGTTGTTGGCTGTGCTTCTCTGTCCTGTTCAGCTACTTATGTTCGTAAATGCAACCAACAACTAAACATTTTAGGTAATCGGCTCGAAGTCTGGAGATATTTTCAGTTTTTACTCCAACCGCTGCTGCTGATAAAAACTTATGGCATATTTGGAGAAATGTTCGTCGGAAGTCTTGACCTCATATGTGCAAATGTCATGATGTAACTAGTTACAAAACGTAACAAATTAAGAAGGAATTGAAACAGGTTGTAAAAATCCACTTGATTTTTGCCGGAATTAATATAAACATAGCTTTGCCGCACCTGGAGGGTTCAAATTCAAACTTTATGAACTATTACAGGGTGGGGAAGCAAAATTTACAATGAACATTTAGTTGTTTTTTCTCAGCAGGCACTACGTCAATTGTTTTGAAACCAAACATATATTGATGTCATAATCATACCTAACACTATTATCCATACCTTTTCAGAAACTTTTGCCCATATGAGTAATCAGGAAAGCAAACGTTAAAGAGTGTGTGATTTGCTGAATGCACTCGTCACACCAAAGGAGATTTCAAAAATAGTTGGAGTGTCCATAAAGACTGTTTATAATGGAAAGAAGAGAATGACTATGAGCAAAACTATTACGAAAAAGTCTGGAAGATACTATTAAAGAAGAATGGGAGAAGTTGTCACCCGAATATTTGAGGAACACTTGCGCAAGTTTCAGGAAGCGTGTGAAGGCAGTTATTGAGAAAGAAGGAGGACACATAGAATAAAAACATTTTCTATTATGTCAATTTTCTTGTGGCAAATAAATTCTCATGACTTTCAATAAACTAACTGGTCATACACTGTCTTTCAATCCCTGCCTCAAAATATTGTAAATTTTGCTTCCCCACCCTGTAGGGTCCAAATACACAAATAAATGAACCAAAGACTAATAAAAGTGGATTTAGCAAAATATGACCCCTTTAAACAAAAGGAGGGAACATATAATCATCCCAAGGCAAAGTCCTTATTTATGGCAGAGGCCACGCAGAATGGATTTATGGGACAGAACTGTACATCAGGAATTCACCAATGAGTTGTGGATCCAGAATTTCCCAATGACCCGGGCAACGTTTAATGAATTGTGTTATGTTATTGAACCTCTGGTGGCACTAGACTTGTCGTGCCATCAGGAAGCAGTTCCTACACAAAAGCTAGTGTCTATTGCCCTGAACAAACTCGAACCACCTGTTCTGAGTACGGGGTCATAGGTCAGACGTTTGGCCTGAGCAAAACCACCGTCCACAGATGTGTTTCTATTACACTTTTACGCTATACTTCTATATCAAAAAGTCTCAAAAACCACCTCATGAGATCATAAAAACTTCTTTGCGATCTTTGACAGTTTCGGTGTTTCCATTACCAGTTTTCTATTGTGCAACTTATAGGGTAATGGACACCCAGCTACTGACGCCGTTTAACACCTGTGATCTGACCTCTACTTCCACAGCAAATTCAGGAGAGTAAAACCGAGGTGTTTAATGACAACATGAGAAAACTCCATCCTCCTATCTAAACGTGAATGAAAATGTGGTGGGACCAGTGTGATTTGACTCTAATAAATAGATTGGACTTTATTGATCCCACAATAGGGAAATTCAATGGTGAAGGCAGTAACAGAATGAAGTACAAGAAAAAAATGGGCATGCATAAAGATTGTGTAAAGGATAAACTATATAAAATAACAACAACAGTAGCTATAACTAATAAAAACTCTAATAACTATAACTATATACAGGGTGGGGAAGCAAAATTTACAATATTTTGAGGCAGGGATTGAAAGACTGTATGACCAATTAGTTTATTGAAACTCATGAGAATTTATTTGCCACAAGAAAATGTACATAATAGAAAATGTTTTTATTCTATGTGTCCTCCTTCTTTCTCAATAACTGCCTTCACATGCTTCCTGAAACTTGCGCAAGTGTTCCTCAAATATTCAGGTGACAACTTCTCCCATTCTTCTTTAATAGTATCTTTAAGAAAGTCAACATTGCTGTGTGATGTTCTATTGGTAGCATGTTCTAAAACGCCCCAAATAGCATAATCCAGAGGGTTTAGATCTGGGCTAGAAGGCGGCCATAAACATGATTCCCAAAAATTGCTAAAGTTGGATTTGCAGAAATCTTGTATTTTTCTAGCTGTGTGGGCTGGAGCACCGTCCTGTGTCCATACATAATTTCCATCTGGATAGTTTGCTTTAAGCCATGGCAGTACCTGGTATCTGGATGGATTTGGTTGGACCCTTTAGGATTTTGGATTTGAGAGCTTTAATAAAAGCTTTGGTACGTTTTTTGTTGCTTCCTCCACTTCCAGACTTTCTCGTAATAGTTTTGCTCATAGTCATTCTCTTCTTTCCATTATAAACAGTCTTTATGGACACTCCAACTATTTTTGAAATCTCCTTTGGTGTGACGAGTGCATTCAGCAAATCACACACTCTTTGACGTTTGCTTTCCTGATTACTCATATGGGCAAAAGTTTCTGAAAAGGTATGGATAATAGTGTTAGGTATGATTATGACATCAATATGTTTGGTTTCAAAACAACTGACATAGTGCCTGCTGAGAAAAAACAACTAAATGTTCATTGTAAATTTTGCTTCCCCACCCTGTATATAATAGCTGGTGATATGATAAAAGAATCACTTTCTTTTTTAGGTGAATCCTCTCTGGTGGTGTTATCGTAGTTATATTTATTCATATAATTTCTTAATCAACTTCTATCCTGCTTTTGGTACTAAAAGTGTTACCATGGTAACCGGCCCCTTCAAAGCTGCATGAAATTCACCTCCAGTTGAACCCAGTTACTCTGGATTCTTTTTGGGCTTTATTTCATGTGACTTGAACTGTTTTGTGGTTATTAACGTGGCGTTCTGATGCATAGATTCTTCCCTACTGTGCATTTCCTGCTGCAGATTCAGCGCTGCTCACACTAGAGGGTTTCAGAATCTCGATTGCATCACACACCTCAGAGAATTACACTGGTAATCTTCTTTCCTCAAACCACAAACATCCTCATTCTACAACATTTTACAATAATGTTGCATCACACACACTATAGGATGCTGAAATATTAAGATTCTCAGGCCTGATGAAGCAGATGTAAACAAAAACTGTAGTAATGGCTCAGAGCGAAGAAACAGCAGATGGTTGAGTCTGAACGAGGACGTAGCTGGAGAGGAGTGGCTGACATGAGGTTAGCGTCTTAGCTAATGTTAGCCTCAAGGGCTGGAGCGTTTACTGATGCCAGCTCCGTCCCCTTCATCGGCTGTCGTCCACCTGCTCTGAGAGCTCTGACTGGCACAGTCATTCCCACTTTCACCCCTAAATATGTAACGTTTGGACATGAGGACCTGGATCAGTCTGTGAGGGGATCAGGAAAGTCGGGATTCAATCTGTAAATGACATGACCATTCTCAAACCATGAACACCCCCCCCCCCCCGACTGAGGCTGAACACCGCAAACAGATGACAGAAGCTCGTAAAGGGGGAAAGTAACTAACGTCCCAGACATTTATTTATTACAAACCTCATATTTGTCCTCTACATTTTGGCCTCTTGTCCACACATAAACAGCATTTTCGCCTCCAAAAACAGAAATTTCCAAATGTTTTCCAAAGTGTACATTTTCTAAACTGGTTTGTGTGTATCTGTGTGTTTGGGGAAAACAACAGATTGTCAACGATGGTGTTACACCATATTTTTCTTATGTCTATTATGTGTTTGTCTAATCAAGCTGCACCTAAAACACCAAATCCAGGTGTATAAATCAGTGTATGCCCCACATGTGTTTGACCATATAAGAATCAGAATCAGAGATCTGAATATATCATATTATTTATTCGTTACACTATTTTTCCCACGATATTTATCTTTCATCTCATTTGCACTACTTCTCATGTTATTTGCACAACTTAAATTCTATGTTTTACAAATATCTCAGTTTGCAATACTTTTTATTTTTTAATATAAAAAAACTGCCTTTTACTGATTAGTGTTGTTGTTTTACTGATATTTGTTGTCTGTCTGTAAATTCTTGCACTGAACCAGAGATCTTTGCCTCAATTTCGTTGTACTTGGTACAATGACAATAAAGAGATTCTGATTCTGATTCTGATTTTGATTCTGATTCTGATATGGGCAAACACATGTGGGGCCACCATGGAAACTGTGGACAAACCCAAATGGGACCCTTATATACAGCCCAAATGGACATGCTGGCTGGGCTGGTTCAGTTTTTGTGCACTTTTATATATATTTATTGATGTACATGGACTTTTTTGCAGAACTGTTTTTTCTAGTATCTTTTATCTGACTTCCTGAATGACCACACAAAAGTTCCTATGTGTATATGTATGCACAAATGGCAAATAACATTTTTTGAATCTTTTTTGAATCTTTGACATCATATAAAGAATACACTTCCACAACCAACACTTAAAGCTATACCGTATGATGTGGCATTTTTACACTTTTCTTTTGTCATCTTAAAATGCTCCTAATAAGTCTGTGTCAAACTAAAATGTAAAAGAAATCCACCAGGTATTGAAACTCAAAAATGTTTAATTCTCATATATTTCTGATAAAAGTCTGACCAATCATTTTAGTCGGTCCGAATGAAATAATTGGCCGAACCTGACTGAGCCTCCTGTCAATCATCCATTACGGCCATCCAGCATCCGATCCATTATCGCCGTCTCACATCCGATATGTGTTCCTCTGAATCTGACACTTCACTGGCACTGCTTCTCCTGTCACTGACCACAGTCTACTGTCTAGGATGTGTATGGATAGAACTGACATGCACATGTGGAAGGGAAAAAACGGATTTATGAACAGAAACGACAACTGAGGGGCACAAGCGGGAGTCTGATGAATGAAGGATGGAGATGAAAGTCCGGAAGTCAGCTGTACTGGACTGAACAGGTCTGCATAAAGCTCGGCTTTTATGACGGTGGGACTCATACAGGTACATGTACATGGTGTCACACATGTAAGATGATGTAGGATGATAATTGTATGGACTATGAAACTTCAAATGTCCACGGAAAATTCGCGGAGGCTGCGCGTTCACAGTGCTCGCGCCCATCCCCTGGGCACTGCAGTGAAGACCCTGACCCAGTACTGCACAGACCAGGTCTACTGATGGAACAGGAGCCGCGGGCCCGCGGCAGGTGGATGATGCATCTGATTACTGAGGGAGGGGTCCGCGGACACGCCAAAACGGACCGGACCTCCGCCTCTGCTTCCTCCTCCGTTTTCATCGCGCATCAGATTAGAGGAGGAGGAGCCTCAGTGCTCAGGCAGAGGGAAGTGGGTGGGGCTTTGGAGAGAGGCGGGTTGTTCATGTTCAAACTTCTGCTAAGTGCTGTGAGAAATGCCACATCGGTAGGTATAGCTTTAAGGTAACGCAAGTTTAGAACTTGATGATGCAGTCGCTGTACCGGTCGGTTGTGGTAAAGAAGGAGCTGAGCCGAGAGGCGAAGCTCTCAATTTACCGGTCAATCTACGTTCCTACCCTCACCTATGGTCATGAGCTTTGGGTCATGACCGAAAGGACCAGATCCCGGATACAAGCGGTCGAAATGAGTTTCCTCCGTCGGGTGGCTGGGCGCACCCTTAGGGATAGGGTGAGGAGCTCAGTCACCAGGGAGGAGCTCGGAGTAGAGCCGCTGCTCCTCCGCGTCGAGAGGGGCCAGCTGAGGTGGCTCGGGCATCTGTTTCGGATGCCTCCTGGACGCCTCCCTGGGGAGGTGTTCCGGGCATGTCCCACCGGGAGGAGACCTCGGGGAAGACCCAGGACACGTTGGAGAGACTATGTCTCTCGGCTGGCCTGGGAACGCCTCGGGATCCCCCCGGAAGAGCTGGAGGAGGTGTCTGGGGAGAGGGAAGTCTGGGCATCCCTGCTTAGACTGTTACCCCCGCGACCCGGCCCCGGATAAGCGGAAGAGAATGGATGGATGGATGGAAGTTTAGAACTGAACTACACCTTCATGACAGACTAAAGCCTGATATGTGATCTAAAGCCTGATATGATCCACAATGTCCACAGGTTGGATAACAACAAATATAGTTTGTATGAGTTTTTGGACCAGTTTGGAGTTATTTTGTTGTTGTGGGAACAGAATGTGGACTGTGGACTCTTATTATGCTATTTACCCCAGGCAGAGTAGAGTAGAGTAGAATAGAATAGAATAGAATAGAATAGAATAGAATAGAATAGAATAGAATAGAATAGAATAACAGGCCTTTATTGTCATTATGCCTATGTACAACAAAATTGAAAGACACAACTCTCTTGTGGTGCGTAGTGCAAAACAGTTTTAAAGAAAAGCTTAAATATATACAGTATATAGTATAAAAACAAGCATGTCAACCAAACAAAAACAGTAGAGATTTATATGTTTCACTTTGAGTGTGTGTTTGTGTGTGTGTGTGTGCGTGCATGTGTTTGTGTGTGTGTGTGTCTTACCCTCTGGTAGGGGGATCGCCCGGATGCTCACGGTGGCCAGTCTGTTTGGGGTGGTGAGTGTGACCAGACCACTGGGGTCCACCTGTAGGGTGTCCGATGTCCGAGCCTGAGAGGACTCCTCCTTCACCTATGAACAAACACACACATAAAAATAATGTGTACATAGTGATAATGCAACAGTATGAACCTGTATGTAGTATGTACTGTAGTTTTAATGTGGCTTGATGTAACTAAAATATTCAAAAAATAACACTAATAAGGCTCTATGTGTAGATATAATGCACCATCAGGGGGTTTTGCGGTGCGGTAAATCCACTAATTCTCCTAAATATTCCACTATAATGTGTTCACGGTGTCACTTCATGGGTCTAAACGTGAGATATCTCCTGTATCTGCTCATGCCTCGGTTCATTCACCTGGTGGATGATGGCCACTTTCTGCTGCTTGCCCATCTCTTCGTTCACCATGTCCACTTTTGGAGGACGTATCACTGTTTCTCTGAACGGGATGATGGGTTTGGAGGCACTGATCTCAATTTTCGCAAACCTTTAAGAAAACAAGATGAAATCCTGTTAATGTCACGTCTGTTCACGTCTCCACTGTTCACACAAGAACAGAACCTCAAAGGAGTTTCATCTGTTACAATGCAAATGACTATTGATAGTCAAACAACAGTGAAGTAAGACATTGTATTCAGTGTGAAAATACACTAAAACAGGGAAAACTGTGCATTTTACAGCTAATTTAAAAGAAACAGAGTATAAGCTGCCATCAGGAAAATCGAAAATATTGTGCTGTAGAATGGTCCCTATTCATGTTTTACTACTAAATCCAATGTTTTGATTCATTTTACTGCTGCATTTATGGGTATGTTACCTGTTACTGCTGTGCATGTGCAAGGTTGACTTCATTTAAACTACTTTATTTATATATCATTGTATTCATCATTGAGCCTGTTTACATGACCATAAAAATCCAACAAATAGGAATAATCAGATAATTATAATAATCAGATGTGACGTGTTTACATGCACTTAAGAAATGCAATAATGAATAAACCCTGGTTTAGACGCTCCAGTCCTTTATTGGATTTCTTTCGAGTAGGTATGTTTAGTGATGGTAGACCTTCGCTTCCTGTTATTGTCTTCTGCTCATGTTTGAATATGTAACTTCTGTTTTCTACGATTTTAATTGTTTTTACACAAGCGCAGACGTACAAACAAAAAATAAATCTGACACTGACGTAAATCTGCCACTGGGACAACATTCTGAGTGCAGAATTCCACAGGACCACAGCACTCAACTGACACAGAACTGAAGTCACACGGCACAGTGCCACATCTAACATGCCCACCTCCTCCAACCTCCAGAGCAAAGAACACCATAAAACAACATATAGAGTATTTAGAACAAGAATTCCTCTTCTTTACTATATACTGTCACTAATTTGTCATTTCTTTCATCAGTTGCCACAGTACTGTGGTAGCAAAATGCACAAAAGAATGCATTGAAGTATACGCCATAAATCACCACAGTACTGTGGCAACAAGAGGATAATAAGTTCATGAAACAGTATCTGTGACTGGCTCTAGTACAAACGCTACCATTTGATTGGCTCTGTGGTAATAGACAAACCCATATTATGTGCTACAGTACTGTGGCAGTAGACACTGCCAAATGATTGTCACCATTTATTAAAATATTGTCCTTGACATTTTACATTTTCTCAGTGTAAATCTAGTATTTTCCTATATTTAACTTACAGATCTTGGGGATGTTCATAAAAACTCAAAGTAAATTCAAAGGTTATATCGGAACAGAGGGAACTAGAGAAAAAGTGGCTTTTCAGCAAAATATATCTTTAACTGAACGTAAAACAGGCATCTCCATCCACTGTCACTGATTAAACTCCATGGGTTTTACTGGTGAATCAATGTTGTAGACAATGATGGTGTTTCCACAGTAACTACAGAGCCTCTGAATGTCCAAATGGGTCATATCTGATGACCATGAAAATGTGACAAACTGTATTTTACACTAATTATTTACATGTATTGGCAGGATTGGTGGATCAACAGGTATTAAACAGTTTAGATCAGTAGATGCTTTTGGTCACCAGCAGCTGTTTAGGTGTTTAAGGGTTAAAAAAATGACATTCAATAAAAAGGACTGAACCACCCTATGGATCGTATTGTTTAATTCAGTCCGTATGCAGCTGTTATGTTCCTGGTTCTGGTCTAGTTACAGACTGTACAATAACATTTCCATTTGTGAATATACTCCACCTGTACTTACTTTAGTCTGTATTTTATGCAGCGTTATATGTCTAGTGAATTACAACTTACGGTCAAATGTACTTTTTACTCAGGTCATTTGTCTGACAGCTTTAGGTCAGACTACAGTTTTGCATCTTGTCCTTGTCCGGTGAAAACCATGTAATTTTTAATGTGTGACAAACTGAGGAAGTTGAAGAGGAACAGTTGTTTCTGAAAATAAATATGATAAAAATTTCAAGTCCGTTTTTTTCTTTTTTACTAAAACACACTGTTTTAAGCATTTATTATTTATAATAATGATAATTAATGGCCTTTTATAATGGCAGTCTTAAAAGGGTTAAGTACATTTTGCTTAAAATAATTACACACTTTGCCTTTTGTAAGGTTTTGGTGCAGAACTCTGACTCGTAGTGGAAAATTTTCACTATGTGGTGTTAATACTTCTCAATCTGAAGACTACTTTCTACACTGCAGCTCAAAAGCAAACTGTACTACTTATATAAAGACAGTTAAAACAAATATGAGAAGCTATCAAGCAAAAAGCAGCATGAGCAGCATGAGAGCAATAAAATTGATCAGTCACTGGTAAGAAAATGTTCCCATTTCCTCGGCTTCAATCTTCACACCTAACAGTGCAGTGAAAGCGACTGCAGGCTTTGGCAACAGGTCCAGGCTACAAATAAACTAAAAGACAGTAATGAAACAAATGCGCAGCTAGGATTTGGACATAAGCGTATACCTCGAATATTGTTATAATTGTGAGGACAAAAAAGGAAGTGCAATTTTCCACATCCAGACTAATATTACTGAGTTCTCTGCCCTACGGCTTTGTATGAATATATTAAATATTCTGGTCTTGAATTTCTGAAATCTCCTGCTGACACACAGACTAATAGTGGTCAACACATAACCTCCTGCACAGATATAACAAAACAGTTTCAGATGAGTGAATTTGTCTGTTTTACACTCATAAAAATAAGACCAATGTCCCTGTATCTCGCTGGCATGTTCTATCAAGAATCAATAAGTTGAATTTGTGAGGTTGTCAGGTTCTGTCTCTGTGTTCAACTCCTGTGGTCTGGATGCAGATCAATCTCCCCATAGAAGTGGGTGGTACTTTCACCGGAGGAGAACTCAGCTAATTAAATCAAAGTCCATATATGACTTCATATCAGTGCTCAATAGGAACTATATTGATATCTATAACTATTTACATGCTATAAGCCATTAAAATATGGACCATTATAAGTAAAGACAATTTTTTTAATACAGGGTGACCCAAAAAAACGGGAATTTTTGAAGTGCGTATTGGCAGACATAAGCAAGTGGCAGCACTGTGAGACAGTGACCTTGAGCAAGTAAACACACCCCCATTTTAGTAACCATGGATCAGTGGAACGGGCAACAGCGTGCGTTAGCCATAAAAATGTTTTATAAAAACGGTGATAGTTTGACAGCTACGCGGAGGAAGTTCCGACGTTTTTACAACTTAGGACGTCATGGTGCTGTTCCATCAAAACACACGATAAAATGTTGGATTAATAACTTTGAAGAGACTGGATCTGCCCTAAAGAAGAAACCAGCTGAGATGTTGCAGTGGTCAATGAGGAATCTCAACAGCAGATTTCAAAGAATGCATTCGTACAGGAGGACGCCATCTACAGGAAGTAACTTTTAAAAAATGAAAATTCCATCAATGCTTCTTAAATGGCATGTTTTAAGGTTTCAATTACTATGAATAAAATATTTTTCTTCCATCACTCTTGGTTTTATTGGATTGTTAAAAAGTTCCTGTTTTTTTGTGTCACTCTATTTCAAAAATTCGCCAAAAATTCAAGTGTAAATTTGTGAAAATTGTGAACAAACTTTGTAGACATTGTCCCAAGGAAGCTACATATTGTTGTTGTTGGGTGGAAACCTCTTATGTCCAAAATGGTTCTTTTTCAGGAAAATGGAAAAAAGATGTATATTCTAAAAAATAAATAAATGGAGTTAAGAGATGTAGTCATAAGCTGTTTTTGATACGTTTCATTGATTAAATATTCCTAAAACCATCAGGCCAACATGAAAACTGACCAATAGAATCATTTTAGGACCAAAAAATGACCAAAAATGGACTTATGAGGTTTCCATCTGACAGCAACGATATACAATTTGAAATGAATCTGACCCGTAGTTTCAGAGAGGAAGATGGTTGAAATCAAGTGACCATGAGTTTGACCCTTCGGGGTCACTCAAGGTCAAAGGTCATGAACCCAAATGAAAGTCCATATATGACTTCCTATCAGTGCTCAATAGTAACTATATTGATATCTGTAACCATTTATATGCTATAAGCCATTAAAATATGGACCATTATAAGTAAAGCCACATTTGTAATATTTCAAAAATTGACAAAAAAATTTCTAAATTTGTCAAAACTGTGAACAAACTTTTTAGACACTGTTCCATGGAAACTACATATACAATTTGAAATTAATTCCACTTGGAGTTTCACAGAAGAATACTGTTGAAATCAGACATTGGTGACCTTGAGTTTGACCCTTCAAGGTCACTCAAGGTCAAAGGTCATGAACCCAAATGAAAGTCCATATATGATTTCCTATTAGTGCTCAATGGTAACTATATTGATATCTGTAACCATTTACATGTTACAAGCCATTAAAATATAGACCATTATAAGTAAAAGCACATTTGTAAAATTGAAAAAAAATGACCAAAAATTTAAAAATCCAAAATGATCAAAACTGTGAACAAACTTTGTAGACATTGTCCCAAGGAAACTACCTTTACAATTTGAAATTAAATCGACTTGTAGTTCTGGCAGAGATGTTTGAAGAAAATGCTAACGAACATTATGACGATGAAGGCGGACACAGCACCTTTACAGTCTGGGGCGCTGATGGGTGGGGTGGGGTGGTGTAAACATGACAAATTCATGGGGCCCAGTAGTTGGGGGGGGGGGGGGGGGGGGGGGCACAGAGCAGTGGAGGGGATGCAGTAGATATAGAAGTTGTGGAAATTTCGTATAAGATCCGCTGCATAATAGAGGTGTAGAAGTCGGGAGGCAAACGTTGAAAGTATGTTAAGTTTCATTTTCGTTTTCACGGTATTGTAAGTGACGTTGTTTATGGAACCCCCCCCCAACAGATTGAGAATATAGTCAATTTCTGTAGGGTCCACAACGATTATACTTTCGTGAGGCCCATAACTGGTAGCGGCGCCCTTGTTCGCACTAGTTCATGGTCTATCGGCCATTGAGCTAAAAATCTGCTCTTGAATTTGTGAAGTCTCCTTCCGACACACAGACTAACACTGGTCAACACAGAACCTCCCTCACAGATGTAACAAAACACCGTTTCAGATATATGAGTGAACTTATCTGTTTTACACCCCATATAAAAAAGGCATTAAAAGCCTTCTGAGCCAAACTGAATATATGTGGCCTCTTGTGATTCATGTCTTTGCAGCGTCTTGGCTTTAAATCTCTCCCTGGAGAAGTCATAGCCTCATAAACAAGAAAAGACGAAGGTTGGATATAATCAATGAGAGACGCTGTAAATATTAATATGAACAATAACATGGAGTAGGAGGACGGCGCTGTGGCTGCTCCGAACAAACACAGTCTGCAAAGTGACTGCGTATTTACATCTGCACTTACATAAGTCTGTATTCAACAAATGGGTTCAGAAATAAATCCAGGGTCAGGACTCAGTCTGAGGCTTATTTAACAGGTGAAATAAAGCAGTTTTCTGTCATAAAACATTCAGTTTTGTGGGAGATTCGTTGTTCTTATGAAAGATCTAGAGTTTCCTGTTTGATAATATGTCTGGTGAGTTTCTTTTCAAATATATTTAGTGTCGGATGGATGGACGGACGGACGGACGGACGCACGCACGCACGCACGCACGGACGGACGGACGGATGGACGGACGGACAGATAGATAGATAGATAGATAGATAAGGTTACGACAGCACTAAAAACACACTGACAAATCCCAACAAACAACCAACAATATATTTACAAGGTAAGAAGTGATTAAAAAAAAAAAGAATAAAAACCAGGTAAAAGACGTCACCAACAAATGTTGACTGTGTATCCATCGCTGACAGGTCCTACTGCATGTTGTTTGACAGCATTAATGATGTTTTTATATCATATATGACTATACTGGATCAAAACATTGTGGATGTTTTTGTTTTTTGTGTTTGTTGATTTGTTCGTTATGTTCTCTTTATATTTAAAAATGTAATATAATTAATAGTTAATATAAAACCTGTAAAAAAAATGATAAAAACATCATGACATAATAATATAATATAATATAATATAATACGATAGGACTATACTGGATGAATACATAGTGGATGTTTTATTTTTTTGTGTGTTTGTTGATTTGTTCGTTATGTTGTGTTTAATTGCTGTTGTTGTTCACTTTGTCTTATTGTTTACTTGACTGCGTATTCATTTTGTGTTGCCTTCAAGGATGTATGTATGTATGTATATATTTATTTGTTTACTTTTCTGGAATGTCATTATAGGTGTGTATGTATGTATGTGTGTGTATGTGAAGTTAACTATTTACAAAAGATCTAAGGGACTGGATTTTTCATATATTCTGCTGATAAGAAGCTAAAGCATAGACTGTTGTGTGGAGAAGGGGTGGGATTAAATACGTTGTACTTCCTCCCACTCCTTTTCGGATATGCGAATGAAGTCATACTTTGTTTTCATGTGTATGTTTTTTCATGTTTTCTTGCAATCTGCTATTATTTGATATCGATATGATTTGATATATTATTTCTAAGGACTATGTAGGATTACTTTTTTGTTGCATATTCGAAATAAAGTAAACCGAACTCAGACTGAACTGAAATATTTGCAAGATTTTCAGAGCAAAGTCAATATTGCTATAGAAACCTAAGTGTCTAAGATAAGATACGATGAGATAAAAACTAATGCTATGTAATGTGTGGGTGTAGCCTTAATAATCTCCGCCAAGGAAGTTGTGTTTTCATCGGGTTTTGACAATTTGTTTTTTTGTTTGTCTGTCTGTCAGTTAGCAAAATAACTGAAAAAGTTATGGACAGATTTTGATGAAATTTTCAGGAAATGTTGATATCGGCACAAAGAACAACTGATTACATTTTGGTGGTGATCTGCCAAGGCGGAGTGCTTTTCTAGTTTGTAAAATGTTTCTAATTTTATGAATGCTGGCACGTCACTTCTTACCCAAGGACAACAGTTAAAAAAAATAGCTTGTGTACTGTGTAAATGTGTACTGTCCCTACTAAACAAACAAAAGACCGACAGACAGACAGATAGATAAGGTTACGACAGCACTAAAAACACACTGACAAATCCCAACAGACAACCAACAATATAGATACAAGGTAAGAAGTGACTAAAAAAAAAAAAAGAATAAAAACCAGGTAAAAGACGTCACTAACAAATGTTGACTGTGTATCCATCGCTGACATGTCCTACTGCATTTTGTTTGACAGCATTAATGTTTTTATATCATATATGACTATACTGGATCAAAACATTGTGGATGTTTTTGTTTTTTTGTGTGTTTGTTGATTTGTTCGTTACGTTCTGTTTATATTTAAAAATTGAATATAATTAATAGTTAATATAAAACCTGTAAAAAGCATGATAAAAACATCATGACGTGATGATATAATACGACAGATCAATAGATACAGGGTGGGGAAGCAAAATTTACAATATTTTGAGGCAGGGATTGAAAGACAGTGTATGACCAATTAGTTTATTGAAAGTCATGAGAATTTATTCGCCACAAGAAAATTGACATAATAGAAAATGTTTTTATTCCATGTGTCCTCCTTCTTTCTCAATAACTGCCTTCACACGCTTCCTGAAACTTGCACAAGTGTTCCTCAAATATTCGGGTGACAACTTCTCCCATTCTTCTTTAATAGTATCTTCCAGACTTTCTCGTAATAGTTTTGCTCATAGTCATTCTCTTCTTTCCATTATAAACAGTCTTTATGGACACTCCAACTATTTTTGAAATCTCCTTTGGTGTGACGAGTGCATTCAGCAAATCACACACTCTTTGACGTTTGCTTTCCTGATTACTCATATGGGCAAAAGTTTCTGAAAAGGTATGGATAATAGTGTTAGGTATGATTATGACATCAATATATGTTTGGTTTCAAAACAATTGACGTAGTGCCTGCTGAGAAAAAAACAACTAAATGTTCATTGTAAATTTTGCTTCCCCACCCTGTAGATAGATAGATAGATAGATAGATAGATAGATAGATAGATAGATAGATAGATAGATAGATAGATAGATAGATAGATAGATAGATAGAGATAAGATAAGATAAGATAAGATAAGATAAGATAAGATAAGATAAGATAAGATAAGATAAGATAAGATATTTATTTATTGCACCATGGGGAAATTTCACCGTTCACAGTGGCGTAGTGGTTAACACTTCCACCTCACAGCTCGAAGTTTTCACATTTGACACTCAGACTAGAGCCTTCCTGTGTTGTTTGCTTGTTCTTCTCATGCTGTGTGCATGTGTGAGATTAAGTGTGTGTACATATGATTGTTTACTTGCACTTGCACTCTATTTTTTAGGATTGTTTTTTTACTGTAGCTATAATAAATACCTGTTGTGAAGCACATTGAGTTTGCCTTGTGCATTAAATATGCTTTATATAGTTGAATTGAATTGCACTCTCTCTCCCATAATGCAACAAACTCAACCATTTATGATTCTTTACATAATAAGGACAATTCGGCAATTACCCAGGCAGTGAAAATATAGTACTTTAACCTGGATTGTAAATAAACATTGGTCTTACCATGCTGTTGTAATGTTCCCCCTTTAAAAACCGACCTGAAAACACACATTTACACACCACCGCGGGGTCAGTGAGGTTTAGATTTGTTTGGTTGGTTTGTGACCGTGGGGTCAGTGGGTCATTCCTAACAAGATGCCTTTGTGTTCATTTATGCTTGAAGTGATGCAGACACAAGGCTGAGACTGCACCGTTAATAGAACAGACAGGAAGACACACATACAGGCTTATCTAATCCAGTCGGAAACCCAGACAGAAGACAGATGAGCCGCGGGCGGCAATGCAATTAGCGCAACGCAAACACAACTGTAGCTTTAGTTTCACACATCTGAGTGTAAGACATAACAAACAGTTTGAGCAAATACAACCATGAATGTGTACAAGTTATATGAAGAGAAAATTAAAATTATATTTAGGATATGAAATACTTGAAATAGTTTGAGTTTCAAGCTTTGCAAACACTTTAACCCTCGAACCACAAAGAAAAACTGAGACTGTGGACATATGGAAAATAATAATAATAATAATAATAATAATAATAATAATGATAATAATAATACTAAAAGCAAAAAAAAAAAAAAAACTCGTAAATGGCTTCAATTTGATCCACTGGTGCTGAAGGATTGGTTGAAAATTGCTGACGAAATTCACAAAACGGAGAGATTAACATTTATGCTGAGGCTGCAAACTGAACTTTACATAATAAGATATAATAATAACACAATAGGGCAAATGGATTGGTTTCTTTAAAGACAAAAAAAACCTGTAACCTAAATTATCATTATTATTAAACTGTGACTATTGTCTGTTGCCGACTGTTGTTTGTTATGTTCTGTATGACAAAATGATAAAAAACTAATAAAAACGTGAAAAGTGTAAAAAAAAAAAAAAAAAAAAAAAAAAAAGAATAATAATATAGGTCTCATTATCTACATTTGTTCAAAGGCATGTATTTTTGCAAGAGGACACAGAGGATTCTGGATTTTCCAAAAAATGTGAATTAAATATCCAGTCAGGTATATTTTCAGACTGTCCAAAACGTATGTATATCAGGTATAATTCATAATTATTAATTAAAAAATGCTGCAACACAACACAAATTAAGAACCGTCAGAGTAGCCAGGAAATTATTGTGGACCAAATACTATATGTGAATGATATATTACAGGATTCTAAAAGTGTGTATAAGAATAGATGGATGAAGTATTATGATGATGACAGATTTTAGTACCTAATTATTGAAAGTATGTAGTAAATAAACAAGTGAGGACTGACAGAAGTGGACCTATGGATTCCAACATACTTAAAATGAGAAAATAAGTATAAATAAATTAAATATGAATATAAGGTAACTGGGTTTATAACCTAACACACTATAATTGTCCATTTTCTCGGTTGAGCAAAGCAAGCTGCACTCGAATGCACCATATAATTCATGTGTCTCAAACTGACACAATATGCAGGAGGTGGTAGATTCCAGAACTGTTAATATGAAATATTAATCAATGTGAATCTTTTTTTGGATCCTATTGTACAGATTCCTGATTGGTGGATTGAACCAACAACAGGATGTGTTGGATTTTCACTAATAATAATCTAACAGATGAAGGATTGATAGTGTTTAGATCCAGATTTTTAACCGGTGGATTTATACACCTGTTCTGATGGAATCGCTGAGTGAGTGGACAGAACATTTTTTTTATTTTTTTAATTAATTATAACAACACAAAATTGTTAGATGTGCGTGAAAGACATACAGTGGTCTGGCTGATGCTGTGATAAAATCAATATTTACTTAAAAACTCCCCTCATTACGTGCCGGCAAGATGCTGAGATGCAAATATAACCTGACTGAGACCGACACTCCCAGTACCATTACTGAATGAAGAAAGAAAGAATGTTTTTTTGCATGGTTTGAGTTTTATTTAACCCAGAAACACCCAGTACTACTCATGTAGCAGTTCCCAAATTGATTTTTCTCCATATTTAACATTCCTTAAGTAATTTATCACCATTTATTGTAATATTATCGTCTTTATTTGGTGTATTTTTCAGCGAAAATCAGCTATTTCCTATATTTAATTTAATAATCATGTAAATGTTTATTAAAGCTGAGATCAAAGTTGATGGTTATTATATCAAAAACAGAGGAAACTGAAGAAAAAGTGACTCTTTTAGCAAATATATCAGTAACTGAACATAAACCCAGTATTTTCATCCACTGTCATTGATCCAACTCCATGGGTTTTACTGGTGAATCAATGTTGTAGAAGATGACGGTGTTTCCGCGGTAACTACGGAGCCTCTGAACGTCCAAATGGGTCATATCTGATGACCATGAAAAGATGACAAACTGTATTTAACTCTAATTATTTACATGGATTGATAGGATTAGTGCAGTGGTTCTCAAACTTCTTACAGCGGAGTAACCCATGAAATATAAATTTTTTAGCCAAGTACCCCCAACTCTTGTTTCAGCAATTTTGATTGAAAAAACGAGGCAAAATTTGTTCCTGTGCCAAAAGAGTCTGTTTTTATTTTCAAAACTTTGTAAACAAACAACATATATTTAATGTTAATATATTAAAAAAAACAAGTCTTTATAAGCAATTTTGTGCAAAATATAAACTGAAAAGTGCCCTCTTCCATTGCTAAGAAAAATTTATTAAATGGTCATGAATTAATAAATGAATCTTTCATAAACAAAAAATGATTACTTAGTTACTCATCAGTTTCGGATTTTTCATTATAGTTTAGTTTTATTTAGTTTGGACTTTTTTTCTCTAATTCAGTTAGTTTCAATTAGTTTTTAGAGCAGGTTTGCTAGTTTTTATTAGTTTTATTTTTCTTTCTAAATGTTCAGTTTTAGTTTAGTTTTAGTATTATTTTAGAGTTGTCCTATCTTTTATCTTCTTTGCCATCGTATTCAAATAAATCCCATCCAGGACTCTGCTGCTTTCTCCCAACTTTAGTCTGCATGTTTCCAGATAGTGTGGACAAGAAGATGACTCTAAACCACAAGTGATGAGAAGCGACGGACCGTGAAGTACCCTATGGTGCCGCTAGCTAAAATTGCTAGAGCGAAATAAATCGCTTTCGTATCAATCCGACATTGACAAAGATGAAAACAAAGGGAATTTTATCCATAATTTTTATACGGTTTAGTTAGTTTTGTAAGCACACAATACAGTTTCAGTTAGTTATCATTTTTTTCTTTTAATTATAGCTTTTATTTATTTCAGTTAACGAAAATGTTATTTTCAATTCTAGTTTTCGTCATTTCGTTAGTTTTCGTTAACGATAATAATCTTGACTCAAATAAACCCATCTCGAATAATATAAAATAGAAATGTTCTTAAAATGCTACCAAAGCTTATTTACATGTATTGATAGGTGTAGTGGATCAACAGGTATTAAACATTTTATTTCAGTAAATGGTTCTGGTTGGTGGTGGATGTTTGGGTCTTTAAGGGTTAAATGTTGGCTGTGACTTAATGATGATGGGAAAACCTGGACCCAATATGAGACCTGTTGAGACTTGATGCTTTAGACCCTGCAGGTCAAACACATGTCTGGGATCACTGAACGACTGAATGATTTCCATCTCATTTGCATTTGGAACACATTCCAAACAGGAAGAAAAAAAGTACATATTTTAAATACCAGAACACATTTGTTGCCCGGTGCATTTTTATAAATGTATTAATATTCCAATGGAGGATGTAAAGTTTGTGCAGGCCTGATATGGCCCACGGGCCTCCTGTTGATCACCACTGATATATAATTCAATTACACTGGTCAACAACAAATTTATTGTTTAAGTTTTTTGAGCTGATTTAGGATCATTTTGGTGTGTTGAATCCAAAAATCACATTAATTTTGCTCAATCAGGTCAACTTTCTGAACTATGCTACATATTGGCTTTTTAACATTTTTGCTTACATTTATGGGCATTTTCACATCATATGATACAAAATTCTTTCATATTTCTTGCAATAAACAAGTTCTGAAGATTTTACTTTTGCCAATTTATGATTAATGTTTTTTTAATATTACAGGTGAATGAAATGTCTTCGACTAGAAGATCTTGCAAAAATAAGCCTGATGTATTCTGCTACATCTGCGGTGAATACATAATAAATAATAAATACATCCTGTTAGAAAATGATTTTTTTTCTCCTAAAACCTATTTTGGGTGAGAACTATACAAAAAAATCAACTGATAAAGTCACAAAAATGTAATCAATTTTGTGAGAAGATCAAATTTTTCAAAATCAAATTAGCAAAAAAACCTGACCTGATTGAGAAAAACAGATGTCATTTTTGGATTTAGCGGTGCAAAATGGTCCTAATTCAGTTGAAAAAACCTAGACAACTTGTAAAAAACATTTTCTGTAACCCAGTGTTATTGATAACTTTGCAGCCCCAGTTAGAAATGATCACAGATCATTGAGTTAAACACATATGCAGCTGTTAGTTCAACTGGGAACAGTGGGAATCAAGGCGTTGGAGTAAGTAAGAACATTTTCCTAAATTCTAGGAGTCACAAATTTTTGCCAGTATGTGAAATAGGCCTTAAAAAGGTCTTAAAAAGTCTTAAATTTACCGTGTAGGAACCTTTAGAAACCCTGCTTACAGCCAATGAAAACCCCAAATTCAGTATCTCAGACATTTAGAATATTACTAAAAAACAATTTTTTATTTTTATTTTTTGAAAGTATTTTCAACACAAAAAAAGTTGTACTGAAAAGTATGAACATGTACAGCACTCAGCCCAATTCAATCTACAGTGGCTCAAATGAGTGAAATACTATCATAATAACCTAGAAATACTGACATGCAACTTGCAACTTGCAAAAACCAGTTTTTTGTAACCCAGTGTTATATGTAATACAATTTTTGCCCACTGCAAGTTTCAATCCAGCGGTTAACAGTGTGAGAGCACACACACGGTCTTTTATACAATCTGAAGGCAAAGTCACATTCAGTTTCCAATTTTAATTTACCTCAAATTACTTCAATCAATTATTGAAAGTATTCTGCAACGTGGAGGTGAAATATACATGTTAATGAATGGAGGGAGAGAAAAAAAAAAGAAGAGTTCAGCCTCAGGATCAGTTGGAAAATTTAACTATTAGACTCAACCAAATGAAAATACAACACAAACCAGACTGAGGAACTTTCAATGTTGTGTGGTTCTGATCCAGTATTACACTATGGAATGAGTCGGCAAACTTTGTAATCTAAAGAGCCATTTGAGGACAGAAATAGGAAAACAAAACTATCTGGAGCCAAAAGATACCCTTATATCATTCCTCAAACTGGTGACGGTTTAAGAAGCTCTTTAGGATTAGTTTGTCCAGAATATGTGGAGAATAAATCAAAGTTTCAGTGCATTTACAGAACTACAAAGAAAGGACAAAACTAAAGAAAACACTGATATTTGTCATTATTTTTATTTTGATGCAAAAATCAGATGGTATGTGAAGGCCTTCTTTGCACTGGAGAATACAGATGAATACCTTTAGTGTCATAAAATTAAAAAGTAATCTACTTTTACTACTACTATTATATTTTTTAATTCAATTGTTAAACACTGTTGTGAAATGGACAGAATTTATTTTTGATATGTGTAATATTTTTGCGTTTTGTGCAGGATTGACATGTGTAAGACCTGTTAAGTTACTTTGAGGACGTGACACGGGACTTTGTGATCAGTAGAAAAAAATAGGGTAAGAGAGCCGGAGTATGTAAGTTGTACTTCATATCCCACTTTTTTTTCAAATGTTGTTTTCTTTTACTTTTTTTCCTTTCATTTTTCCCTTGCTGTTTTTGTTGTTTTTTTGATATTCATAATAAAAATAAAGTAAACTTGGAGTATAGTCTTCATTTTTACAGCTGCATAACATCAGAATCACTTTATGGTTGTGACAATAATAGCAAAATGTGTAAAAAAAAAAAAAAAAAAAAAAAAAAAGTGTTATTAATTTCCATATGGTTTTTGACAAAGACACATATTCAGCCCAGTATGATCTCAAGTGTTCTGGACTGGGAAAATAATAATAATAATATTATTAATAATAATAATAATAATAATAATAATAATAATAATAATAATAATAATAACAACATGTAAATGGCATCAACTCCAGTTTTTTTCTCTTCATTTTAGTGCACAAAAGTAAAATTACATGATTAAAATGTTTATATTTATCAACTACTGAGGAAAAATTTGTGCAATTTTAACAATAATATAACTCAGATTCCCATTTACACATGTACATTACAACGTCCAGATCACGGTTAATCTACAAATACACAAAACATTTAGTAACCGGCAGAATATTGGTCAAATTACACTGACTTCTCTTAAGACATTTCAGGTTGTTCATATTTGTTCATGTTATTCACATTTTTTGTTAAAGGATAGTTTGCAAATGTAAATATTTTCATGTCATTTCACGGCTGAATGTGTTAAAATGGGTAGTTATCATTATTTGTAGGTTATTATGATAGTATTCTATTATTAGGTTTATTCTGTATTTTTTTTTTACTTGGTATTTTTATTCCACAGTTTTAATTAAACAGCTGTTTTTACGTCTTCTTAATTAGGGACCGAGCCAAGAGGGCCTGCCAGAAGGCAAGGCCCCTATTGTTTTTTGTTCATTTTTTATTATTATTATTATTATTATTTTATTTTATTTTATTTTTTTTTCCGCCACCACTTTGAAGTGGATTTTGACCCCCTAAACATGCTCAAAAACTCACCAAATTTGGCACGTATGTCAGGTCTGGCGAAAAATTTGATAAAATGCAAAAATTAACCCTGTCGGTGCCAAAATGGGCTCTCTAGCGCCACCTATGTCAAAAAACACGGAAACCGCCATAGCAGCCAGCAGGAATGTCTAAGAGACATGAAACCAATGCCAAAATGTTCGTTACATCGAGCACTGCGAATGTTCGGGTGGACGTCATAGAGCTATCTCCAACAGGAAGTTGGCAAATTACCTTTCAAAGTAAAACCCTCAAATTAAAACTAGTCTTAAGCTGTTTGTCATATTGGCTTCTAAATAGCACCAAAAGATAGAGTGAACGGACGGATACAAAAGGGACAGAGAGGTGTGAGTGGAGCTGAGGCGTCGACGGTCACAGGGAGGTGGAAGGCATGGGAGGTGGAACACATGGGAGGCGGGACATATGGGAGGCTGAACGCATGGGAGGTGGACCGCACGGGAGGTAGAGTGTATGGGAGGCGGAACACACGGGAGGCGGAATGCACGGGAGACGGAACATATGGGTGGCAGAACGCATGGGAGACAGAACACACGGGAGGCAGAACGTATGGGAGGTGGAACGCACGGGAGGTAGAATGTATGGGAGGCGGAACGCATGGGAGGCAGAATGTATGGGAGGCGGAACGCATGGGAGGCAGAACGTATGGGAGGCAGAACGCACGGGAGGTAGAATGTATGGGAGGTGGAACGCATGGGAGGCAGAATGCACGGGAGGCAGAATGTATGGGAGGCGGAACGCATGGGAGGCAGAACGTAGGGGAGGCAGAACGCACGGGAGGTAGAATGTATGGGAGGCGGAACGCATGGGAGGCAGAATGCACGGGAGGTAGAACGCACGGGAGGTAGAATGTATGAGAGGCGGAACGCATGGGAGGCAGAACGTAGGGGAGGCAGAACGCACGGGAGGTAGAATGTATGGGAGGCGGAACGCATGGGAGGCAGAATGCACGGGAGGTAGAACGCACGGGAGGTAGAATGTATGGGAGGCGGAACGCATGGGAGGCAGAACGTAGGGGAGGCAGAACGCACGGGAGGTAGAATGTATGGGAGGCGGAACGCATGGGAGGCAGAATGCACGGGAGGTAGAATGTATGGGAGGCGGAACGCATGGGAGGCAGAATGCACGGGAGGTAGAATGTATGGGAGGCGGAACGCATGGGAGGCAGAACTTATGGGAGGCAGAACGCACGGGAGGTAGAATGTATAGGAGGCAGAACGCATGGTAGGCGGAACGCATGGGAGGCAGAATGCACGGGAGGTAGAATGTATGGGAGGCGGAACGCATGGGAGGCAGAACGTAGGGGAGGCAGAACGCACGGGAGGTAGAATGTATAGGAGGCAGAACGCACGGTAGGCGGAACGCATGGGAGGCAGAATGCACAGGAGGTAGAATGTATGGGGGGCGGAACGCATGGGAGGCAGAACGTAGGGGAGGCGGAACGCATGGGAGGCAGAACTTATGGGAGGCAGAACGCACGGTAGGCGGAACACATGGGAGGCAGAACGCACGGGATCCACGGGAGGTGGATCACCTGGTGCGAGGTCCTGCCCAATGCTGCTTGGAGCTTTAATTTATTCTTGTATTTTAGTCCATCATTTTGCTTTTTTATTCTTCTGTATGACACTGTTTTTAATTGTGCAGCTGCTTTATGTCTTTAATCTATTCTTTTTATTTATTTAATTAATTTTGGGGTTTCCCCTGTAAGTCGCTTTGGAAAAAAGCATCTGTCAAATGCATAAACGTAAATGTGAATGTATTTGACTGGTCTGATCCACTTGAGATCGAATTGGTCTGAATGTGGAACCTGAAGTAAAATGTAACTTTTGCATTTCGCAAATTCACCCCATGGGCCGATTGGACCCGTAGGTGGGCCAGTTTTTGCCCCGCGGGCCGTATGTTTGTCACCCGTTCGATAGATGGTAAAAACAGAAACATGGAAACAGCTCCAGACTGAATTCACCGCTTGGCCACAGATAGAGAAGAAGAAAACACAAGTCCATGTCTCCGTCAGGACAGAACTCCATTTCCTCGCACCGTGTCCAAAATATAAATCTGCATGGCAAGAGTTTAGAGCTAAATTTACCCACAGACTTCCAAATCTGAAGAACTATTCCCAACGCATAAAACTACAAATCCTTCTGGGGGAAATTAAAGACACATGTGAGCAGTTGTCTGCCTGCCACGACCCGACAAAAATCAAACTGAAATGAAAGATCTACCCCGGCCCTCAATTTTTTGTTCTTTGTTTTCAAATACACTGTTCAGTTCTGGAAAAAATTAAGATGGATGGTCACGAGCCATCACACAAAGCCAGTTTTAGCCTGAGGAGTGGAATACAGCAGCCGGTACACGAGAGCTGGATCTGAAAAGCCGGATTATTCCACCAAATATTGACTTGTAAAGTTTTCTGAATTTAAAACATTAGTCTGTTTTTTTTTTTTTTTTTTTTTTGCACTTTTGGCATTTTGACCAGTTGTCATTGGCTGAATGATTAAATTTACATTTGGCAGACATGTTACTGGTGCGTTCAAGAAAAACACATCGCTTTATTAAACACTATAAATAGGAAAATAAATGGTCTGCGATGACTGTTCCAGAGCTGTGGTCTATAGAACACAAATACATTCATATTCTGCATGTTGTTTGGAATTGATTAACTTTGTTCCTCAATAACACACAGGTAAAAAAAAAAAACAAAACACATTTTCACTCATGAATAAAATTTAGCGAGGGATCCAGTTATACATGATATGGACAAAAGTACTGGGACACGTAGAGTTCAGGTGTTTCTTTTCCAACAGGGGTCTGGGATACAAAGCAATAATGACAAATGTATAATATAGTTTTATACTGGGATAAATATTATTACATTAGTTTTGTTTAACCCTGTAAAGCCTGAACCACTAAATTATTGACAGAAAATTCCATTTCTTTGAAACTGGAGCCTTTACTGGTCCTTCTGAACAACCAGAATTGTTTTTTTCAAATATCAATTTCCATGTATGAGTTTCAATTTTGTGTCATATTTGATACATCAGGTCTCAATGCTCAAATATTATTATTTATGAACAAACAAAAACATAATATAACACAAAGACATCTAACAAATTGGTAATTCCTTTTCCAAATTGTCAAAGTTCTGCCTCCTTCCTCATTAATGACAGTCTTGTAGTGTCACTGGAAAGGCCTCTGGTGAACAAATTTCTCCCCCCAGTGGATTATGTGTGTATTGCATGTATCTAATTGTATACATCAGGTTTTTCAAGAAAGAAAATATCACACTGATCATGTAGAGGGCTTCAAAACTCATGTATCAAAAATGATATGTTTGACGTTATAGGGTTAAATTGTTATCTTTGCTTCCAAAATGCCGCAGAGATGATTTTTTACTTAATTTCTCTCAACATTGATTTTTTTTTTTTTTTTGTTAAATCCATAACTATTACTTTAAATGTTCTACCTCTAACTTTCTAAAATATTTTTCATGCTCTGACTGTAAATAATACATTTCTACCACAACCTACAATGTACTTTCTTCACATCTCACTTAGGAAAAAAAAAAAATGCTCCATTTAAAAGGAATGGTTAATTCTGTGTAAATTATCTTTGCTTCCAAAAAGCCTCAGAGATGGTTTTTACTTAGTTTCACTCAACATAGATTAAAACAAAAAAAAAAAAAAAGAAAAATTACTTACATTTTTTTTATCCATGACTATCATTTAAATTAATTAACGTTAATAAACTATATTGACAAAAATATTGGGACAACATGGCTGCAGCTGATTTGAGATACAAACATCAATATTTCCTTGAAGTTTAATGGAATTTGGTAAAAAAAAAAAAAAATAGCAACGCATTTGAGTGGAAACTGCAGAGAGAGAGAGAGAGAGAGAGAGAGAGAGAGAGAGAGAGAGAGAGAGAGAGAGAGAGAGAGAGAGAGAGAGAACCAACCAGCCAATGAGCTACTCCGTTGGCCAATCAAACGGTGGACCAGCCAGCACATATATTATGTCTATATGTGTAAATATATACAGACCATTGTATTTTAAACGCCTTATTTTTATTTCAGCATTACTACTCTTCTTAAATTTGTACTTTCTGGAATGTACAACTTGCTTTGGCAAAGAAAACGTTAGTAATGCCAATAAAGGCTTTTTGAACTGAACTGAATTGAGAGAGAGAGAGAGAGAGAGAGAGAAGGGAGTGATAGAGTTAATGAGATAATCCTGTAGCTGTAGTTGTGATGTCACAGTCTCGTGCTCGGTGGAGCGGCTGACGGCGTTGACCTCATTCTGAGCTCGCGGGTCAGGCCGTTTGCCAGCGATGTCACAGAGAGCTCAGACCGCCATCAGCCCGCCGGCCGACGTAACAACCCACCAGTCACCTGACCGGCCAATGAGCCGCTCCGTCAGCCGGCCGGCCAATCAAACGGACGAGCGGGTGTCGATGGGGCCGTCTGCTGTCCCCGCGCCGTCCTGTCCTGTCCTCTTTTACTGCGTCCGTCCTGAGCTGTCTGGCCCCGGCTCTAAACTTAGCAGCAGCGTTACACATGGCCTCCTTTTCTTCAGCTGGAATGCCACAAATATGGCTCAACAGGCAGCGCTGAGGAACTCTCATACATTCCACCACCACTGACATGACAGATTGAGGCTTACTCAGACACTCAGACAGAGAAAAGAACCAAAATAATAAGTGAAAGGAGAGGGGCCTTCAAATTAGTCACGGAACGATCAGAAAGACAGAAACTCCAGATCACAGCCAGACGTAAGAAAATACTACCTCTGTCATTTTGTAAGAGGTGAGAGTGACCCTAGTCACATTTAAAAGAGTTATATTATGACTATTGATATTGGAAAACATCAACTGCAGAAGTAAGTCACACACAAGAACACACTTAGAACCAAAACCACCAACACATCAAAGCCACAGACTGTATCAAGCACTGAATAAAGGATAAAGGTCATTGTTTCCACACATCTACAGGGTGGGGAAGCAAAATTTACAATGAACATTTAGTTGTTTTTTCTCAGCAGGCACTACGTCAATTGTTTTGAAACCAAACATATATTGATGTCATAATCATACCTAACACTATTATCCATACCTTTTCAGAAACTTTTGCCCATATGAGTAATCAGGAAAGCAAACGTCAAAGAGTGTGTGATTTGCTGAATGCACTCATCACACCAAAGGAGATTTCAAAAATAGTTGGAGTGTCCATAAAGACTGTTTATAATGGAAAGAAGAGAATGACTATGAGCAAAACTATTACGAGAAAGTCTGGAAGATACTATTAAAGAAGAATGGGAGAAGTTGTCACCCGAATATTTGAGGAACACTTGCGCAAGTTTCAAGTAGCGTGTGAAGGCAGTTATTGAGAAAGAAGGAGGACACATAGAATAAAAACATTTTCTATTATGTACATTTTCTTGTGGCAAATAAATTCTCATGACTTTCAATAAACTAATTGGTCATACACTGTCTTTCAATCCCTGCCTCAAAATATTGTACATTTTGCTTCCCCACCCTGTATATTATGGGATCATCAAGTTATCTTCAAACTAAAATTTATAGCCTGTTATTTTATGTTGGTCCAAATAACACTGTGTCTTATAATCTTCATGTGTTGCATCAGGTGATAGTTTACATTATAGCTCTGTTAGCTTAGCTCATTTTTTAGAAGAAAACAGCCACAGTAAAACCACCAGTCGGATCATACTTGGGCCTTCCTATATCTGTAGTTTAATTACGAGAAGAAGTGTTCATTCTTATTGTCTGAGATCGAATGAGCATTTGTTCCTCTTTGTGCCATTTGCCCGTACAGAGCTAGGTAAAAGGGCATTTGTGTACTCTGCTCTGTCCTCATGGAATATATTGCTAAAAGACTGGAAACTGTCAGGAAGTGATTTCCCTGAATGCTTTTAAATACAAACTCAAAGTGCTGGAGAACAACTCAATGACTTTCACGTGTTTTTCAGAGGTTGAATCGTCCTGTAAATTATTGTTTGTTGTAACTGTATGAAGTAATTGTATGTTGTAACTACGTGTTGTGTTTCATGCTGTCTCTTGGCCAGGACAATCCGTGTATCATTCATTCATTCGTTTTTCAATTTAAAACCAAAAATCAAAAAACAAAAAAAGAACTTGTTTTTTTGTTTTTCATTTTCAAAACCAGAATGAAAAACTGATAACAGTTTGTTTTTCCATTTCCCGATTTTGTGCTCAAATGAAAAACGGAAAAAACGGATAACGACCGTTTCATCCCATTTTGCTATTTTCAATTTAGTTCAGTCGTCTGACCCGGAAGTAGTCGTTACAAGGGGAAAAAAAAAAAAAAAACGGAATCATGGCCGGACTGGAGGAATATTTTGCTATAATTAAGCAACTGTTTGATATGTACGGAAGCGTATTGCATTCACACAAAAAATTTTAAAATTAAAATTAATTTTGTCAGAAAAAAGTCTCTCATTAATTCGGAAAATTCCGTTTGTTTATTTTTTTCCCTAGTCATAACTATTTCCAGGTCAGACAACTTAACTATATTGAAAATAGCAAAATTGGATGAAACGGGCGTTATCCGTTTTTTCCATTTTTCATTTGAGCACAAAATCGGGAAATGGAAAAACGAACCGTTATCTGCTTTTCACTGTGGTTTTGAAAATGAAAAACAAAAAACAAGTGTTTTTTGATTTTTGGTTTTAAATTGAAAAATGAATGAACGAATGATACACAGATTCAGGACTCCCATGAAAAAGAGGTTCTTAATCTCAATGGGATCCTTTTCCTGGTTAAATAAAGGTTAAATAAAATAAAAAAATCAACAGGTATTAAATAGCTGAACGACACATCTGTTTGGAATCAAACAAACAAGGTCAGAACTGTCACAGTTTAGTCTGAACCACGAATCAACAAACGGCAACTTAGCAAAGATAAACATCCAATAATAACTTTGTACCTTCATAAGCCTCAGAAAAAACTCACCCATCTAGAAGAAATTCTGATATTTCAGCATCGAACTCCAGTCTTTTCATTTAGAGCTGAGTCCAGTGAGAAAACAACAACAGTGCTTCTAGCATTTATCACCGAATCACTTTCACAGAAAAGTTTGTCAAACTTTCAGACGCCTTAGTCAAAGGTCCTGTGGTGTTAGTTTTATATTAATAATAATATTATGATAAGCTCGGTAATTTGTATTTATTTCAGTGAAAAGCAGGTATTTTCCTATATTTACTTTACTGATTCATTAAATCTCAGATTATAGTTGAGGGTTATTATATCAGAAACAGAGAAAACTGAATAAATAGTGACTTTTTCAGCCAAATCTCTCATTAACTGAACATAAAACAGTGTGTCCATCCACTGTCATTAATCAAACTCCATGAGTTTTACTGGTGAATCAATGTTGTAGAAGATGACGGTGTTTCCACGGTAACTACGAATCCTCTGAGCATCCAAATGGGTCATATCTGATGACCATGAAAAGATGATAAACTGTATTTTACACCAATTCTTTACATGTATTGATAGGATTAGTGGATCAACAGGTATTAAACAGTTTAGATCAGCAGATGGTTTTGGTCACCAGTGGCTGTTTGGGTCTGTATGGGTTAATTATTAGTTTGTAAAAAGGGGGTGGGAGTTTATAAATTATACTTCTTCCTATTCCTTTTCCAGTGCAGAAAATTTTGTTTGTCCATGTTGATTGTTCTTTGTTATCTGATGATTTTATGTGTTCGAAATAAAACTAAACTAACAAACTAAACGTCGGGATAAGATAATTCCTCAATAAAACTGTGTATGAATGAATACAGATAGACTGTGTGAATGTATGGGATTATGAGCCTAGACATACTCTTAACTGTGATAAATCTGAGCTGTTTATGATCCAAAAGACCCAAAAACACAAACTATGCATGAATACCAAACAAGCTGTTGAGATTCACCAGTGTTATTTTATTAATGCTGCAACTCTACAGGTTGTATTGGCGAATCAATGTTGTAGAAGATGACGGTGTTTCCACATTCACTACAAAGCCTCTGAACGTCCAAATGGGTCATATCTGATGACCATGAAAGATGACAAACTGTATTTTACACCAATTCTTTACATGCATTGATAGGATTAGTGGATCAACAGGTATTAAACAGTTTAGATCAGTAGATGGTTTTGGTCGACGGTGGATGTTTGGGTCTTTACGGGTTAGAACAAAAGGGGACCTGTCACATTATGAGGTCTCTACTTGTTGCTGATCAATTGTTTCTTGACTGGACTGAGGTGGAAACACTGAGTATTTCTATAAACGTGTGACTGTGTGCGATAAAACCAGGTTTCGTGAGTAGATGGTGACAGAAGGTGAATGTGTCGAACGTGACAGATGAAAACATGACGTATGTGTCGACTGATCAGGACACTGTTTTCACAACTCCAAAATGAAGACTACAACGGTAGCTTCACCAAATTCTCAGCTGCCACAGTATGTCATGGTCCATGTAAGGTCCTTTTTTTTTTCCATTGCTTCAGCTTTTTTAATTAGGTCATGTTGACTCTGTTTCTTTCATGGTTTACTGTAGAGCAGGGGTGTCAAACTCATTTTAGTTCAGGGGCCACATACAGCCTAATATGACCTAAAGTGGGCCGGACCAGTAAAATGATATAAATAATAGGATAAAAACTCATAAATAATGTCAACTCCAAAGTTTTCTCTTTGTTTTTGAGTTAAAAAAGGAAAATTCCGTAATGAAAATGTTTACATCTACAAACTGTACTCGAACATAACACGATCAAATATGAACAACCTGAAAATTCTTAAGAAAAATAAGTGCAATTTTAACAATATTACACCTCAGTTTATCATTTATACATGTGCATCATAACTTACAGATCACAGTGGATCTACAAATACACAAAATATTTGGTAACAGGCAAAATATTGGTACAATTCTGTAAATGTCTCTTAAGTCATTTCATATTTTTCATATTTGTTCAGGTTATTCACATTTTTTGTAAAAGGATAGTCTGTAAATATGAACATTTTTGTGTAATTTTACTTTTTTTTTTTTACACTAAAACAAAGATACAAAATTAGCATTTTTTATTAGTTACAGATTGTCATGATAGTATTTTACTGGTCTGACCCACTTTAGATCGAATTGACCTAAAATGATTTTCACATCCTTGATTATTAATATCTTCCTTATAATATTTGCATTTCACAAATTCATCTGAGGGGCCGGATTGGACCCTTTGGCGGGCCGGTTTTGGCCTTATGTTTGACACCTGTGCTGTAGAGGAACATCATCACCACCCATGTGTCTTATGTACACAAGTCTAACCCTGCATTTAGCAGCAGAAGCCTCAAATATACACTCATCAGCATTTTTCTGGCATTTGGTTTCATTTGCACTGGTTTTTCATCATCCTCTTCTTCGAAAACAGGACAAAAACTACTGATTATGAAGTAGGACTTATTTATCTGATCAATAACAAGGACTAAAGGGGGGTTAAAAGTAGAGACAAACATCTGTTTGACTTTTAATATGGGATAAAACGGGTTAAATCACATGCAGACACTCTACTGAAATATTTATGGAGATATTCGTTTATATGAGAGGAGCCTTATGGTGTCTTCACATGGAAAAACCCAAAGATGCATTTTCTTAGATGAATGACACCTGAACATAGTACATACTTAATCCCTTTGTTCCAGTTAGAGGTAAAAGGGGTCATATTTTGCTAAACCCACTTTTATTAGTCTTTGGTTCATTTATTTGTGTATTTGGACCCAAAGCTATTTTAATATTCATTTTTGGCAAAAATCAAGTGGATTTCTACAACCTGTTTCAATTCCTGCTTAATTTGTTACATCTATAACTAGTTACGTCACATTTGCACATATAAGGTCAAGACTTCCGATGAACATTTCTCCGAGTACGACATAATTGTTTGTCAGCAGTAGCGGTTGTAAAAACTGAAAATATGTCCAAACTTCGAGCCGATTACCTAAAATACCTGGTCTGTGCATGCTTTACCTGTTTTAGCTGTTTGTATCTGTAAGTAAGTAAGTAAAGCTTAATTTATATAGCACTTTTTAAAATAACATGTTACAAAGTGCTTCACATAAAGGGGAGATTGTCTGAGAGATCTGTCTTAATCGTATTTATTGTACCCTGCTTGTAGCACTTTGAGGTTTTTAGCTAAAAATGTGAAGTGCATTATAAATAAAATGTATTATTATTATAAATGATCAGTTGTTGGTTGAAATGGACAGAGCAGCACAGTCAACAACCTGGAGGGGGTGGGACGTGAAGTGGCTCATTTGCATTTAAAGGGCCAGCGCTCAAAACGGCCTTTCTGGTGTTATTACTCAGAAATAGGGTTGAAGATGGACCTGTGGAGTTGAATTAATGAAGAATTCAGACCCAAGCAGAGCATTTGCAGTTTATGTAGACCGCAGGGAAATGTTTGAAAATGCATAATTCCATTTAAAAAAAAAGCAAAATATCACTCCTTTAAATGAAATGCAGCTCTCTTCATTTTATCTGTTGCTGCTTTACATGTGGGCTAAACTGGGTTACCAATGACACTCAGAGTTGCCCCGACTGAACAAATTTTCATCTGAAATATTTATGAAGGAGAGGAGCCTTCTAGTGAATTTAGATGGCAAAGTCTTTGCAAAACTCAAAGATGCTTTTTCTTGGAGAGATTGCTGTGATGAGTAACCACTTTCACTATTTTTATGTTGTGACGTCATCTCCTTGTCTTTTCTTGTACTATATCAGGACTGGATGGGGATCCTACTTGTTTTTGTTTTATTTTCTTGGATTATTTAAAGTAGGTATTTCTATTTTTGCCTGTCATAATACAGATGCACTGTTTGGTTCACTGGTAACTTCCTAATTGTTCTTGTTGTCCTGTTTGCTTACAGTTACAAATTAGATTAGATTAGATTAGATTAGACTTTATTGTCATTACACATGTAAAGGACAAGGTAATGTAATGCAGTTTGGCATCCAACCAGAAGTGCAATCAGTACATATACAGTACAGCGTTTACATTGGTAAGATTTTGCCGTGGTGCAGTGCCATAGCAAGAGGGGGGAATGCCCCCATAAACAAACATTCTGCCCCCTCAAATGAAAATATGCAAAGTTTTAGGAAGTAGAGAAACGGTAAATGAGCTTCACAACAGTGGGAGACGTAGAGGAATTAATAACACTTCAATTTCACTTTGAGCGTACCCATGTGAGGTACAAACGGCATGGACCACATTACCCCGCATATACCTACTACCCCCCCCTCCCATTGGATAAGTAGGACAGAAACTGGCCGACCCCCACCCAGATTACACACCGCCACACTAAAAGATCAGTTCCACAGGAAACACTGCAGTATGTACATAAATATACAGTGTACTAAGATCTGAGCACCAACGGGTTTTACACGTAGTTGGACCAAGCTTTCCACATTTTCATCTGAAATTCTTATGTAAAACCCAAAGATGCATTTTCTTGGAGAAATTGCCATGATGAGGAACCACTTTTACTATTTTCATAATGTGGTGTCGTCTGTTTCTTTTCTTCTATTCACTTCATTTACTGATTTTTGTTATATTGTCTTTTAATCATTTAAAGTAGGTATTTGTATCTGATGTATAATTTGTACATAAGCTTTGTTCATCACTGTTTGGTTAACTGGTAACTCCCGTACGGTTCTGATTGTCCCATTTGCTTATAGTTAAAAATGAGATAAAATTAGATTAGACTATATTGTCATTATACATGTATAAGTACAAGGTGAGGAAATGCAGTTTGGCATCCAACCAGAACTGCAGTCAGTAGATATCAGTAGATCTGGTCACCAATGGGTCTCACATGTAGTGGGATCAAGCTTTGCACAAATTTTGAGCAAATGTTCAACTGAAATTCTTATGTAAGAGAGGAGTCTTACATAGTAGCTTTATATGGAGAAGTCTCATAAAACTCAAAGATGCATTTTCTTGGAGAAAGTGCCATGAGTCACCACTGTCAGTATTTTTTTATAACATGGTGTTGTCTCTGTTTCTTTTCTTCTATTCACTTCATCTACTGATTTTTGTTGTATTTTCTTTTAATCATTTAAAGTAGGCATTTGCATGTTATCTATCTATCTATCTATCTATCTATCTATCTATCTATCTATCTATCTATCTATCTATCTATCTATCTATCTATCTATCTATCTATCTATCTATCTATCTATCTATCTATCTATCTATCTATCTCTTTATTTATTTATTCATTCATTCATTCATTCATTCATTCATTTTTAAAGACATTATTTTTCAGTTTTCAAACAGGCATCTAGATCAACATAGGACATGTGAACTAGTCCAAGGCCGAACAACACACCAAAACATCAAACCCCACCCACCCACCCACCCACCTAAAGGCTCAGAGGGAAGGAAAAATAAATGAACAAAAAAATAAATAAATAAATAAAAAGAAAAGAAAAGGGGGCACACAGTTCGACTGACTTTTATCATGTAAAAAGAAAGAAATTGAAATAAAGATTACAGTCTGAAGCATAATAGTTGCGTTAATCGTCTGTTTTTTGTAAGCAGTTATATGACACCAAGGGTCATTGCAAAGATGAGGACAGAAATGAAAAAAGAGAAGGAATGAAGAAGTCTGCTGGAAGGGGATGCCTTGAATGAAGTTAACAAAAGGGTTCCGAGTTCAAGTGAAATCCCTACACTTTTTATCTGTTCTGTAGCTAAACGTTTCCAGTGGTAGCAGGGAAAGTACCTCCTTCACCCGTTGTAGGAAAGATGGGGCTCTATCGGATTTCCAGTTGAAGAGGATAAGTCTACGGGCAGTTATAGATGCAAACGCTCTGGCATTATGCTATGTAGAATTTCTACATAAGCTTTGTTCACTACTGTTTGGTTAACTGGTAACTCCCATACGGTCCTGATTGTTCTGTTTCCTTATTGTTAAAAATGAAAACCACCAATGGGTTATTGGACCAAACTTTGTATTCATTACCTTTTATTTATGTATTCTTTCTTGCCTTTTCTAATCATATACAAATGCTCTTATACAAAAAGTAAAGGCATATTGGACTTCATTTTATCCATCGCTCTTTTATTTGTGGGTAAATGGGTTAAGAATGATGCTTTGAGTTGACCTACTGAACAAATTTGGCTCTGAAATATTTATGACGACATACATTTATGTAAGAGTGTACAGTGACTTTGTATAAGAGTGTGTGTGTGTGTACGCAAACAGTCATTGGTGGAGAGATGTGTTTGACCTGGTTCTGCCCATGTTTGTCTGCTTCAGGTTCCTCGTCTCATTTCTTTTTTTTTTTTTCTCTCGTTTCCGTCGCCCTCGTTTGTGGACTTTAACGTGCGCTTCTTTTCCTCTTAAATGTTTTCTTTCTCCATTTAAACCTGATGAACCAAACTCTCGGTCCTTCTTTTCATGCTTGATTCCACAGCGCTTACAGAAACAAGACTCGGGTAATTACAAAGTGTAAAAAAAAAAAAAAAGAACGCCATCCAACAGGAAAAAGAGCAGAGTCAGTGTTCTTGAATTAAAGTATGAGAGAAAATGAAATACAGGGGATGCTTCTATGCATGATGATGTACTTATGATGAACAGAAAAACCAGGACAAAACACCCAAACGCCTTGGATTTGGACACGATTAAACTCCATCAGCTCAAAAATGAGAAAGGATGGAGCTGTGCAGGTACAAACTTTGACTATTTCAGTGGAAGTAACATTACATATTGCAAATTAATGACTTCCACAATGCATCTGGAGTTTTGCCAAAGGGATGTACGTGCCTGTTTCACAAAAATCTCAGGACCAGTTCAATCTTTGCAGCCTAATAACAAAATGATTCATTTTTCAGTCGTTTCTGTAATAACTCTGCTCCAGAAATGACTCATCTGCCATCTCCATGATTAGGTTTGGTTTGGTTAAATGTCCTGACTGAAGCTGGGAAAATTATAAGTAAAAATTGCAAATTCTGGGTCTATTTTATCCATTTTAGGCAGTTTTACTACATTACCAATGTCACGCTACAGCTTTTTATTCTGAAAAAATAAGGACGCATATTATGAAACAAACTCACACAAGACAAGACTGGTATTAAGAGTGGTTTCATACCTGAGAGTCTGAAATGGAGTTTATGTTTTGCTGTATTGTTATACTTTTGACCTGGTTAGTTTGGCTTTCACATAATTCACTGCATCCAAATTCACCAAAACGTGGATTTGATACACTTGCACTATTTACACTGTAACATGTATGTCTACATTGGGTACGGTTACATGATGTTTTTTTAAATCCGATTTATTTTTCCAGAAGAAATTAATTCGGAACTAAAGTATTTTCTCTGCTGTTTACATGGAAATGTTAAACCTGAATAAAGGTTTACATTAAGTATTAATGAGGTAGATAAGTGAGCAAAAGGGTTTGCACTGCAGTGCTCACGTTGCCTTGTTCTCGCAGCTCTTCCTTTACCGTTTTAGCTTTGCATTAGTTTTTATTTCCCAAGATTTTATTACTACAGTAAGTCACATCGCCATGATTTCAGCCTCAATTTGTGATCATATTGACCCCACCGGACTAAAGGAATGATTAGGGAGAACTGAATTTCACAAAATCACTCATAAAATACTACGAATCACCTATAAAAGCCTGGCTACGTCTGACCATAGGAATGAAGCGATTATGCTAAGCTAGGCTAAGCTAAGCTAACAGAAGGGCTGCGAGAACAAGGCAATCGGTGCACTGCAGTGCAAACTGATTTGCCCACTTATCGAACTCATTAGTGCATGACAAATGAATTAATAAAAAAACAGGTGATGAACTCTTCCTTCAGGGTTTTCCAGGCTGGTAGATCCCATCAGAATAGCCCACTGGAACGGTTTGGGTTGACTAGACTGCATTGCATATTCTTCCGCCAGCGCAGAATGTGTGCGTCATCATGACAGGACAAGACAACGAGCATGTGCAGAATGGAAGGAATAAAGTCCAAACGGAATAAAGGGTTTACATGTCCGAGGAAGAATTGAGTTCGGAATAAAATGGGATTAAACCAGTGACTTTATTCGGATTTAAATTTAATCCGAACTTTTCTTTTTCAACTGGAATAAGGTGTTTACATGGGCATTTGAAATAGGATCTAACGTTTATTCAGATTAAACCAGGAATAAAAGTTGTCATGTAAACGCACAGACTGTAGTCAAATGTCACTGTTAAATGGATGTTTACACTAGTGGCTTTTACATTGGACATATGCACAAAACTTTACCAATATTTACTAAATGTTGAAAATCAGAAGTGCGTCATGTTTGTTTTTTCCATTAAATTACAAATGCAATGATTTGTTTTTTGATTTCACTGCAAAAACCAAGTGTATTTTTCTCATTTCTAGTCAAAATATCTCATCACACTTAAAATAAGATGTAATCACCGAAAGAGTAACTTTTCAGTGAGATATAAGAACTTATTTTTAGACAATAGATGTTGAAAATCTTATTTCAAGAAATCTTACCAAGATAATTTTCACTTGTTCCATTGGCAGAATTTTTGCTTGAATTAAGCAAAAAAAAAAAAAAAAAAAAAAAAAATTGAATTAAGCAAAAAAAAAATTTACCAACGGAACACGTGAAAAAGTGACTTTTTCGGCAAAGATATCTATAACTGAACGTAAAAACAAGTGGCTCTATCCACTGCCATTGATCCAACTCCATGGGTTTTACTGGTGAATCAATGTTGTAGAAGATGATGGTGTTTCCACAGTAACTACAGAGCCTCTGACCGTCCAAATGGGTCATATCTGATGACCTTGAAAAGATGACAAACTGTATCAAATATTTACATGTATTGATAGGATTAGTGGACCAACAGGTATTAAATAGTTTAGATCAGTAGATGTTTTGGTTGTCAGTGGCTGTTTGGGTCTTTATGAGTTAAGTATCAGGACTGTTTTTTGTTTTTTTTTTATATTTAGATGAAAATCTTTTCTCTGAAGTCTGGAACCCATGGAAATCACATCCTGGAGGTTCTTTTTCAGGTCTTTACTACTGCTGCCTTCAGTTGCTGCTTGCTTATGGGTCTTTTTGCCCTCAGTTCAGTCTTCAGGAACTAAAACTCTGCTTTATTGGGGTTGACATCAGGTAACTGACTCAGCCCCTGAAGAACATCCCATTTCTTTACTTTCAGAAGCTTTAGAGTTGCTTTCGCAGGATGTTTTGGATCATTATTCTTCTGCAGTGTGAAGTGACATCCAATCAGTTGTGCAGCATTTGGGGTTTTTCTTCACCAACAAAAGAATTCTGTGATCGACCACTTTCATTGTGTTCCAGGCCTTTAGGTGTTGCTGAGCTCCCCAGTGGTTTCTTTCTTTGTAAGAATGTACCAAATTGTTGTTGTGACCACTCCTAAAGTTTTCTCTACCTCTCCGATAGATTTATGTATTTCTTATTTAGTTTTTTTTAGCTGAATGATGCCTCCTTCACTTGCATCCACACTTCTTTGGACCTCATATTGAGAATTTCAATTAAAGGATGGATATTTAGCTTTTTTAAATAGAATTATGCATTTTCAAACATTTCCCTGTGGTCTACATAAACTGTAAATGCTCTGCTTGGGTCTGAATTCTTCATTAATTCAACTCCACATGTCCACCTTCAACCATATTTCTGAGAAATGACACCAGAAAGGTTGTTTTGAGTGCTGGCCCTTTAAATAAGAATAGGACCAATGGTCCTGTAGCTTACTGACCACCAAGGCGCGCTGATCTGCCTTGGTGGAGGTCTGCGCTCTCCGAGTGCTTTTCTAGTTATGAATTAAATCATTTGAATTAAATTAAGATCCTTTATTGCCAGTATATAGTATTTTTTTTTATTCTATTTTTTATACCATACACTGAAATTCAACCCCTGCTTTTAACCCATCTCTAGAACATGTAGGAACACACCACACACTGGAAACTAGGAGCACCAGGCTTGCCATAGCAGGTGCCCAGGGAGCAAATGGGGGATTAAGTGCCTTGCTCACATCAGCCAACAACTTTTTCTGCCAGTCCATGGAATCGAACTGGCAATCCTTTGGTCACAAGCTGACTCTCCAGCCTCCTAGGCCATGGCTGCCCTCTATATTTAGCATTTCTTTCTAGTGAAAATCAGGTATTTTCTAATATTTAATTTACTAATCGTGTGTATGTTCCTAAAAGCTCAGATTAAAGTTAAGGGTTATTATATCAGAAACAGAGAAAAAGGAAGAAAAGGTGACTTTTTCAGCAAAAATATCAATAACTGATCATAAATCAAGTGTGTTCATCCACTGTCATTTATCAAACTCAAATGATTTTACTGGTGAATCAATGTTGTAGAAGATGACATTTGTTACCTATTTTATTCTTTTTTTCCCCAATCTTCTTCAGTTTTTTTCTTATTTTGCTCATGTTACTTATTATTTTGTTGATTACTTATTATATGATCTGTTGATTTTATTGATGTCTTTGGCTATTGTTGTTCATTTTGTTGCTTGTTCAATTCTTTTTTACTTCATTTTAGTCCCATTTTTTCCACATTATTTATTATTTTGTAAATTATTCATTCATTTTTGTTCATTTTATTTATTATTTAATATATATAAAAAGAAGTGAGTCCATCCACTGTGGGTTTTACTGGTGAAACAATGTTGTAGAAGATGACAGTGTTTCCATGGTAACTACGGAGCCTCTGAAAGTCCAAATGGGTCATATGTGATGACCATGAAAAGATGACAAACTGCATTTTACACCTATCATTTACACGCATTGATAGGCATAGTGGATTAACAGGTATTAAACAGTTTAGATCAGTAGATGGTTTTAGTCGATGGTGGGTGTTTGGGTCTTTATGGGTTCAAGGTGAAAGTTTGCACTCCATTCACATCTTGAATACTTCATTTCAGATCCACTGTGCTGGCGTACAGAGACAAACATTTATGTTATTGTCCAAATCCTTATGGACCTGACGTTAAATATGGACGTTAAAGACATAGGATCGCTTTACATGACGTGATGGAAATCCCAAGTGCCAGTTCTTCTGAATGGTTACAGTCTAGTGGAGATGTGATATCATACATTTTCACAGTGTCTGCTGGAACACATTCATGGCGTTGCACTTAAGTGTTCACATTAAAAGTGACAGAAATAGTCGACTGGAGAATGAAAAAGGAGAGCTGAGAGAGAGGTTCAAACTCTGACTCATTTCTCACCTCCACACAGCTGACCAATCACCGCCTTAAGTGGCTGTCAGTGTCAATTTTTTGGCTTCAGAAAATGACAGAAAGGTACTTTTTTCTCTCCATCCATTTGTGGGGGAAAAAAAGCTGTGACTAGATCTATTTTAACCCATAAAGACCCAAACATCCACTGGCAAACAAAAGCACCAAAAGCATCCACTGATCGAAAACATTTAAAGCTGCACCGATTTTTCATCAAATCTGTAAAACCCCAGTCATAGCCTAAAAATCATGAATCTGTTAGTCTTTCTGTTTAGGTGAATAATCATTCACCTGAATAGGGATGGGAATCGAGAAAAGAACCGGTTCCCAGTAGCTCGATTCCTTGGAATCGTTTGCCTGCCTGCTTAACGATTCTGCTTATCGATTCCGCCTTCGTTGTGCATGCACGATGACGTCACATGTACGCTGCATTGTTTTGGTCAGAACGTAGCTAACATGGCGTTGAGGCAGAAACGGTCTAAAAAGACGACACCAGGTCCACTTACTTGGAACACTGTCAAAGCTTCCACGTCTTCAAAAGGGTGGAATCCCTCCAATATCCTCAAACATTTGTCCACAGCATGTGAATCATTTACAGGAATGTCACGTATTTGACACTCTACTCAGCGGTGCTTGTGAATGTAGCGGCTGAGTGAACACTGGGCCGGTTCCGGTGTGGGCAACAAATGTCATAACTCCTCAAATACAAGTTTACGAAGGTAAAAAGGGAAAGGAAATGAGGTGCACAACAACGGGAGGCAAGCTGAGCCGAGTCGAACCAGTTCCACGTAGTAGAAATGTGGCAATAGAGGAATTAGTAAAACGTCTTTAGTTTCACTTTCACTGCCCCCCCCCCCCGAACCGGGCCCGGTTCATCTGTTATTATTATTTGTGCATACAGTATATGTTATATTTTCTGTGCAGAGATGGAAATATAAAAGACAGTTAATGCAAACACACCCGTTTGTACTCTTTTATTCCCTCACCCAATGAGAATCGATAAGAGAATCGATAAGGAATCGGATCGATAAGCAATATCAATAATGGAATTGGAATCGGTAAATTCTTAACAATTCCCATCCCTACACCTGAATCTCTTCCCTCACGGTGAACAATTTCAAAGTGCCATTCACCATAAATAAACCATGTGTTTACAAACAGAGCCGGGAGGTAACTTGGGCATCTTCGGAATTTTGTCACAACGTGCATTGTTGGAAGTGGAGGTTCGCGCAGTCGCCTGACAGCGGCAGTGGCAGTGCAACCATATGATATTATATGGATGAAACAAATACGACGCGGAAACAGCTGAAACGTGGAAACGGCTGGAGCTACGCTTCCCTTCAGCCGTTTCCGCATTTCAGCCGTACAGATTTGAATGAAAAATTGGCAACGAAAGTCTCCCACACCTTTAAAAACTATTGATCCACTTATTGTATCAATATATGTAAATAATCGGTATAAAACACAGTTTGTCATCTTTTCATGGTCATCAGATACGACCCATTTGGACACTCAGACACTTAAAGTGAAAAACGTAAAATACAGATGGTAATATTATAATAAATGGTGATAAATCACTTAGGAAAAGTTAAATAGAGACAAAAATTCATTTGGTTACTTAACCCATGAAGACTCAGTAGTACTTTTGCAGCTGTTCAAAAATATTTTTACTCCATATTTAAACCTTCTTAAGTGATTTATCACCATTTATTATAGTATTAGCCTCTGCATATTTTCAGTGAAAATCTGGAATTTTCCTACATTTAATTTACTGATCATACAGATGTTCATTAAAGCTCAGATTAAAGTTGAATGTTATTGTATCAGAAACAGCAAAAAAATGAAGAAAAAGGGTCTTTTTCAGCCCAGTCTCTCATTAACTGAACATAAACCCAGTGTGTCCATCCACTGTCATTGATCCAACTCCATGGGTTTTACTGGTGAATCAATGTTGTAGAAGATGACCGTGTTTCCATGGTAACTACAGAGCCTCTGAACGTCCAAATGGGTCATATCTGATGACCATGAAAAGATGAATAACTGTATTTTACACCAATTATTTACATGTATTAATAGGTTTAGTGGCACAGAAGTAAAACATTATAGATCAGTAGAGGATTTTGGTCCCCAGCGGCTCTTTGGGTCTTTGTGGGTTAAAAGCAGCACTGGGTCTTTATGGGTTAACTTTCTCAGGTCTGGGCATCACATCACATTACACTGACCACTGGACAAAGAGTTGGCCACAAAGAAATCCAAATCAAAAACGGGCTGTTATCAATGATGTGACCAACGACGGTGATTAACAGCGTGAGCCCCCTCTGTGGAGATGAGAAACCCCCAGCAGGAGTAAATGGTTCTCAGCCATCAGGCCTGTACGGTCGAGCGTCTGGATGAAAGTCAGTCATGAGTGAAAGTCATGTTACAGGCCACCTGGAGTCTGCCAAACAGCTCTGAAAGCACTCAGGCAGCGGGGGGAAAGACTCAGACGCTGACACAAAAAAATCATCTTAGACACTTCAATGGATCTAAAACAACGTGTCGCTGTGGTGGTGATGACCATGTGATCAGGCATGGAGGAGGTGGAAGCCAAAGACGCAGAGATGGGTCAAACAATGCGCCAACATGTCAAATCATTCCATTATATTTGACAGTATTCAGACACTACTCGCTTAGGTACAAAAAAATAGGACCAATGGCCCTGTAGTGTACCGGCCAAATTAAAAGCTTTGGGAAATGTATCCAGATGCCATTTAGTATCACCCAGTTAAGTGTATTTATTATATTACAGAAATAGCCCATGTTTTGGTCATATTCCAATCAGATCTGTAAAAAATTCAAATTCCAACTTGATATCATTGATACCACTGGTCTACAATTTTTTAGAAATGATTTGCTTCAGAGATTAAATGTGCTAAATGTTATGTATTTTAATAAGATTACTTGGAAAATAAATGACAAAAGTGCCAGTTTGCTGATGTTTTCAAGGTATATGATTAAGTGTTATTACACATATATATTGGTTTATGTACATTTATATAATAGTTTTATAAATCTTCCACTAAATAGAACCTGTAAAGTGGATGTATTCTAATGTGCAGACAGTGTTTTGAAGTAGACCTTGTAGCTCTGAGACAAATATTCCTTTTGAGTCAAACCCATTCTCTTGGTAATTCTTGAATTTCACATTTTGACCCAAGGCTGTATCTTGGAAAGTTCAGCCAACCAGCATTTTTGACTTGATTTTTCTTTATCAGCGACTCTCATGTGGTAAAATTTCATTACTTTTATTCTGGAAGCATTTTCCTTGTAGACCAGTGTACTTACTGATTTACTGGATCAATCCACTTCCTATCTGTTATAATGGGACAATTTTTCAAAGTCGCACCAAATCCAGAATCAGATCCAGATCCAAATAATTTCAATACCTTGTGTTGACATCATCATACAGAAGCTGTATACCAAGTTTGAAGTCAATCAGAACTGTAGTTTCAGAGAAGACGATTGAAGTTTTTTCCCCATAAGAGCCCATGTTAAATTTTCTGTAAGTTCCCGGATCTAGAAGAAGATCCTGATCAGCATGTGGACATTATGTTCTGGTCATCTCCCCATGGACTGTAGACACTGGATATCATTTATATTTACTGAGTTATTGCATTGATCCACTTCCTATCTCTTATAAAGGGGAAATTTTTCAAAGTGGCACCAAATCCAGAATCAGATCCGGATCCAAATTTCACTAACTTTTGTTGACATCATCATAAAGAAGCCATATACCAAGTTTGAAGTTGGCTGGTAAACTAATAAAAACTAACATCACATTGGCATTTTATTAGTCATTAAAGAGGAGAGGCCCTGTCAACCCTTTAGGCACAACGGTTTGTTTTTTTATTACCTATGGACAGATTTTGATGACATTTTCAGGAGATGTTGATCCTGGCACAAGCAACAAATGATTCAATTTTGGTTTTGATGGGGGTGGGGGTTGGGTGGGGGGGCCTTGGTGGAGGTCTGCGCTCTCCAAGTGCTTTTCTAGTATTCAATTTTGATAACAAGATTTCAAAAAGCTCTTTCTTGGAAGGGTTTAGAGATAAAGTCATAGAGTAAATGAGAAAAATATTAGGTATGACCCAAAGTTGATGATGGAGGTAAAAGTACACAACTCAAGATTTCAAACCACTGTATTTTGGAAGTGGTTACAGATAAAGTCTGGGGTGATGTAAAGGCGGGGTACACATGACAAATTCATGGGGCCCAGCATTTGTGTGTGTGTGTGTGTGGGGGGGCATAGACCAGTGGAGGGGGTCTAGTGGATACAGGGTAGAAGTTGTGAAAATTTCACATATGATCTGCTGTGTAAGAGAGGAATAGAAATTGGACGTTGAAATCATGTTAAGTTTCAGTTTTGTTTGTTTCCGTTAGTTATCAACTGCACCCCCCACGTGTTTAAACACCCCCAGATAAAGTCATACTGTAAATGACACAAATATTAGGTATGACCCAAAGTTTATGATGGGAGTAAATGTACTCATCTAATTTGCAAATTGTGACGTCACAGGGCGGCGGCCATATTGGATTATGTAACTTTGACTAAAATTGAACTTTAACCCTTTCATGGATACTGGTCACTACAGTGGACAGCTATTCTACAGCTGTTCTCTTGTGTATTCATGGATTTTGTTGTTTTTTGTGTTTTTTTTTTTTTTTTTTTTTTTAACACATATACACATATCTTTATTAAAGTTTTAAGACACTACATATCTTTTCTGACATGAATTGGTAACCTTGTGTAGATCTCCCCTGAGCATAAACCCCCAGAATCACAAGCCCCCCCCCCACCCCCCACCCCCAGAGTTTTCACACAATTTATCAGTAAATACATGTTTCTTTGCTTCAAAAATTAAACACATGGTGTCCAGCTGATTATTCTTATTCTTATATTTTATTGTGTTACTTTTTTTAATGTTTTTTTTTTAATTTTTATTTATCTTTTTATTTATTTTTTTATGACATTTTTCAATTACATTGTTTTTTTTTGTTTTTTTTTCATGTTTAAAGAGAAATGAAAACACTCAGGTAAAAAAATCTTGATTAAGGTTCTCATAATTCGTGCATGAAAGGGTTAAACATATTTACATGGAACTTTTCTTTGTGTTTTTGTTTTTTTTGTCATCTTATCCTTAAAATAAATGAACTTAAACATCAGTAGAAAGTAAAATGCAGTACTTTTTAGTGGCTTTTTGCCCAAACAGCAGAGTAGACAAATCTATCCGCATCTATCCAAACTAAACTAAATAAACTTTATATAATTACAATACACTGTAAGCCCGGATAAGTAGAGTTTACTCAAAAAATTTGAGGCAAGTGATTGCACTTAAATGATTTGAGTAATGATCGACTAATCAGTTGGTTGAAGTAGGTTCAACTTTAATGCTAAAAGTGTTGAACTTAAACTATTAAGTAGAAAACACTAAAAGACAAGTTATTTGTACTTTAAATCTGTTGTAAAATCAACCCCACTATCCAACCATTCAACTCTGCATTTTAGGTTACGCTGACTCATTTTCTCAATTGCAGCCAGATTAATTTATCATTGATTAAACAACTTTTTTAAAGTTAATCAAACTCAAAATCCTATTCCTGACCAAAGTAGTTATGAAATTATTCAACTTAATATATTGTAGCATGAATGGAAGTTAGCTCAATGCCATTAGCCAGTACAGGAAGCACTTTTAATTTGACAAGACATTAAGATTTCCATTGTATAATACTAGTTTTAGATGAACAGTAAAGCCATTGTTCTTCCTATGGCTCTCACTCATGGTGCAGCTCTACAAAAATACAAAAACAAACACAAAAAGGCCAATAAACATTGCCATACACACATTAAATCCAAATTAACACTAACACCACAACCCCGCTGAACCCCTGCACAGAAAAATAACACATTTTCAACAACATGCCCAATACCCACAATGCAATGCGAAGATAAAAAAGTGTGGTCATGACTAAAACTTAGTGATTTAATTCCATTCAACTTAAACTTTTTCGTACTTTCAACTATGTCTACAAATTAGTAGAATATACTTAACATTTTATAGTAACATCATAAAACTTAAATCATTTAAGTGAATTGTAATTAAAGCATTTTAGTAAATACAAATTCTGGGCTTACAGTGTACCAGTTCAGGATGGCACCTCTAAACTGGATTTTCTTCTTTATTTTGAATAGAAACATGCCCTGAAATGATGTTAGGATTGAAGGGGCACATGTTCGCCATCTATTGGTGGGAGGTGGTAACAAGCTTTGGTAACTCTATCTGGAACTACGGTCTGTTTCAGTCAGTTATGTTACTTATCGCAAAATTGCAACTTTGGCGTTTAAAGGGTTAATACCTTGGCCTGCATCATTGGTGTCAAAATAATAGCATAATAACCTATAAATAATGACTTTTTCTCTGTGTTTTAGTGCAATAAAAAAACATTAAATTATGGAAATATTTACATTTACAAACTATCCTTTCTCAAAAATGATGTGAGTAACCTGAAATAACTGAAATTATGTAAGAAAAATCAATGCAATTTTAACAATATTATACCTCAACTTATCATTTATGCATGTGAATTTACAGATTGGATTTAATCATTTAGAAACAAGCAGAATATTATTAAAATTGCACTTCATTTTCTTTAGACACTCCAGGTTGCTCGTATTTGTTCAGGTTATTCGCATTTTATTGGTCAAGGATAGTTTATAAATGTAAATATTTTCATAGTGTACTGTTATTTTTTTCACAATAACCAAGAAGAATCTGACCACACATCTATTGTAATCATTTATTCAGAAAACTTGTTTCCTGGTACATTACATGGTATTTTTCTTCATCAGGCTGGTGTAAAAATACTTCACCATTAAAAAAAGATGAATAAATAAAGAGCGATGTAGATGAAAGATCACATGAGCTGAATTATAATTTTTCTCATCTTGTTCAATATAGTTTTATTGTAATAAACCTAAAAACCTGAAAACTATAGTTTCTGGAGACTGAGGCTGTTTTTTTTTTTTTGGTTTTTTTTTGCCGTTATTTGATAAAAATATAAATAAATTCAGCCTTTTCAGTCCCTTTTGGACAGACATTACTGCAAAATTTCAACAATAGCTTTGAGAAACCTGAAACACATCTACTCATTGTCGATTCTTAACACTAGCCCACGTTCTCCTCAGTGTGCAGAAAGCCGTGAGAGGCTGCAGTGTTTTCATTCATGGCCTTGACTGTGTCGGCCTAATTTGTCCCAGTGGAGTTTTATAATGAACCAAAAATGTTTTTACACTCTGACGTTGTGTTTTGCATCGTTGCATGTGTGTAAATCAGACGTATTGCACGTCTGGGTTCACAATTATTTCCACTGAGTATTTTCACCTGATGTATATTTTCCTTTAAAAGCCTCTGTATCTCCATATATATTCAGGGAATGGCCAAGGGAAGGTTAATGTCTAGATCAAAAAATACATTTAAAATCAACTTTTAAAGACTTACATATTTTGAAAGTACTTTAGTACAAGTTTTATTTTTTTAGAAAAATGTTTTAACCCATAAAGACCCAAACAGTCACCGGTGACACAAACCATCTACAGATGTAAACTGTTTAATACCTGTTGATCCACTAATTCTATCAATCCATGTAAATAATTAGTGCAAAATACAGTTCGTTATCTTTTCATGTTCATCAGATATGACCCATTTGGACGTTCAGAGGCTTTGTAGTTACCGTGGAAACACAGTCATCTTCTACAACATTGATTCACCAGTAAAACCCACGGAGCTGGATCAATGACAGTGGATGGACACACTTATTTTTACATTCAGTTAGCTATATTTTTGCTGATAAAGTAACTTTTTCTTCATTTTTCTCTGTTTTGATTTAATCAACTTTGAATTTACTCTGAGTTTTCATGAACAGCTATATGATCTGTGGATTAAATATTGGAAAATACATGATTTACACCAAAAATGCAAAATACAGGGGATAATATTCTAAAAATAATTGGTGTTGAATCAGTTAAAAAAAGGTAGAAATAGAGAAAAATGCATTTGGGAACTGCCACAAAAGTAGCACTGGGTCATTATGGGTTGAGATGGCATTATATTCAGCATAAATGTATGTTTGTATTCTTTACCTGTCAGTCAAATTCAAAGCATAACTGTGATCCCCTTCTATTAGACTTATATTATACTTATGATAAGTTGTAAGGTCCATTTGAAAACCTTTTGCCACTCTTTTTACAGTGGTTACAAATATCTAATAATAAACTGAGATAAATATACGTTAAAATGAATTAAATTAGTTTATTAAGGTGTTTGACTTCATAGATATTATATATGGACTCTATATACTAATATACAGTATATGCTGAATAAACTGAAACTTTTAATTATTTTCCTTTGTCCATCCGCTACCCAAACACTTAGCAAAACCCTTGCTATTTTATTCCCCTAAATATTGAAAAAATACAAACTGTTTACTGTTTTGCAAAATAGACCCCGTAGAGGACCAACAGTAAAGATTTTACAGTTTTATAAAAAAATGGAACTGCACTTTACGGCAGCTTTTATAAATTGGTCAAAAACAGACGTTAATTTTCTATCCATCCGTTATGTATTTTAATTTTTATTCATTTATTTATTTTCCTATTTTTAAGACCGAAAACTAGGATAACATGTTTTTTTCAATCACACATCTAAAAGTGCTCATTATTCCCTGCAAAATGAGATATCATTCATCTTTCTACCATAAATAGTTGTGAAAGGGCAAAAAAAAAAAAAATGTAGTAAGGCAGTCAATCCGTTAGTGATTGGCCAACCACTTCGGTGAAGCATATCAACCCTTTACGCGCCAAAGCCACAATATTGTGACAACATAACTGAATGAAACAGACCATAGCTCCAGACAGAGTTACCAATTCTTGTTCACTGGGAAAAAAAATCTTACCTAGGTGTCAGTGCATTTGATCTGGAAAACGTGGCTGTGAATGGTCTTATATACCACTGTAAATAAAGACATCGTGTTACATGATCCTAGTGGTTTTTCTAATCCAGACATGCGGGTTTTTCATGAATCTCAGTCTCAATCCAGGTTTCATATGTAACCCATCGTGTCCACTTGCATTACACGCAGAACCTGCCCATTTAAACACAAATACAGGGTGGTGAAGCAAAATTTACAATGAACATTTAGTTGTTTTTTTCTCAGCAGGCACTACGTCAGTTGTTTTGAAACCAAACATATATTGATGTCATAATCATACCTAACACTATTATCCATACCTTTTCAGAAACTTTTGCCCATATGAGTAATCAGGAAAGCAAACGTCAAAGAGTGTGTGATTTGCTGAATGCACTCGTCACACCAAAGGAGATTTCAAAAACAGTTGGAATGTCCATAAAGACTGTTTATAATGGAAAGAAGAGAATGACTATGAGCAAAACTATTACGAGAAAGTCTGGAAGATACTATTAAAGAAGAATGGGAGAAGTTGTCACCCGAATATTTGAGGAACACTTGCACAAGTTTCAGGAAGCGTGTGAAGGCAGTTATTGAGAAAGAAGGAGGACACATAGAATAAAAACATTTTCTATTATATAAATTTTCTTGTGGCAAATAAATTCTCATGACTTTCATTAAACTAATTGGTCATACACTGTTTTTCAATCCCTGCCTCAAAATATTGTACATTTTGCTTCCCCACCCTGTAAATCACAAACAATTTTGCAACAGCGGCCATTTTAGTGAAACACTCTGCCCTGTATAATTAGTTCAATTCCTAAAATGTACCTGTGAGAGAATAAAGAGATATTTTCAAAAACAGTAGCATGTAATTTTCGTGTCCTTTTGACCGTGTTACACGCAGATTTTTGTATCAAATATAATGTAAAATAATATAAAAATGTGTTTTATCTGAAATATAGTTTCTCTTTTATCTCAGTAAGTATTTATTTTTAAAATAGACCCAAAGTGCTTCCAAACTTGCTTCATAACATTAGTCTACATCTGGTTTGAATTTTTAGCCCCTCTGTCTTGTTTTTAGGGACCAGTTTCATAGAAGCACCCACATAGACATGTAAAATAAGGTATTAATTACTGCTGTATAATGAGCTAACATGTACGCTAACTTTATAAGCATCTATTGACCTTAATGCAAAGTGGACAAAGTGAATTTTCCAATATTTTCCTCCTTCGTGTGCTGGACGTCATTCATACAAACACACATAAGAACAGTTCTCTGCTCAGTATCTGATATAATGCCTTCTCATCGTTTCAACCGAACCTGGAGAGCTCCGACTTCGGCATGAAAGAGTGATTGATTTCTGTTCCCCCGCGGAGACGGCAACAGCAGAGATGAATGAGCGCGGAGACTCAGCTTTACAAAGCAACTGTCTTCATGAATAAATAGATGGCATCAATAAACTGATGAATACACGCAGCTGACAATGCTCACATCCGGCTAACGCTAACGTCATGCTGTCAAATACTCATATAAATGACACCATGTACAGCAGTCTGTGGGATAATACACATACTGGAAACCATTTATAAAGCGTGCCAGATCTAAACCAAAGTCATTAAACACAGTCTTTACAGTTATGTATCACAAGCTCTGTGGTGATTTGACGGATAACAAATGACAGATGTGTTTTGCCTTGAATCAATACTTTGGATTGTTGAAGGCTAACACATGCAGGACAGGACTGGAAGAAGGTCAGAGTAAAGGCAGGTTAGGTCAGTGGTCTCTAAGGGGTATTAACCATAACACTGGTCAACAACAAATTTATTGTTTAAATTTTTTGAGCTGATTTAGGATAATTTTGGTGTGCTGAATCCAAAAATCACATTAATTTTGCTCAATCAGGTCAACTTTCTGAACTATGCTACATATTGGCTTTTTAACATTTTTGCTTACATTTATGGGCATTTTCACATCATATGATACAAAATTCTTTCATATTTCCTGCAATAAACGAGTTCTGAAGATTTTACCTTTTGCCAATTTATGATTAATGGTTTTTTTAATATTACAGGTGAATGAAATGGCTTCGACTAGAAGATCTTGCAAAAATAAGCCTGACGTATTCTGCTACATCTGCGGTGAATACACCATTGTACCTAACAGGAATCCTGTTTGAAAATGATTTTTTTTTTCTCTTAAAACCTATTTTGGGTGAGAACTACATAAAACATCAACTGATAAAATCATAAAAATGTAATCAATTTTGTGAGAAGATCAAACTTTTCAAAATCAAATTAGCAAAAAAACCTGACCTGATTGAGAAAAACAGATGTCATTTTTGGATTTAGCGGTGCAAAATGGTCCTAATTCAGTTGAAAAAACCTAGACAACTTGCAAAAAACATTTTTTTGTAACCCAGTGTTATCAGCCAACAGCGCTGACACCATGTTAACACAGAGCAGAGTTCAACCAACAAGTGCTAATCATTAACACTAACTTTCCAAAAACTTTCTAATTACATGTAATGTGAATGAAATGTGTGATACAGCTGTGATTCTGTTAATATCATCATACACTTATGTATGTATATTTCCTTAATTATACTGATAATATATTGTCTAGTACAAACTGTACACTTAACTGTGTTTTCATAGAGTTTTTTAATCGGCTAAAATTTACTTAGGAGGTTAAATGATTGGCCATTTTTGTCAAAAAAAAAAAAAAAAAAAGTTGTAAGAAATGCATAGAACTGTGTTGAAATAATGCTCATACATTTGTGCACAGACTACTGATATTTTTTGACAGTGGAAGCTATATTTTCAGAAATATTGGATTTTGAATATGGTATAACAGGGTTAGGGTTAATAATGGTATAATAACCCTAACACCTAGCGGGGGGGGGGGGGGGGGGGGGGGGTATTGAAATTAATAGATTCAGTATAGAACAGAATATAGCATAGAATATAAAATAATAACACAGAATAGAAGAAAATAAATTAGAACAGAATTCTTAAAATAGCATTAGAAAGAGCATAAATAACTGGTGGACGGACGTGACATTACCCATGATGATCTGGTCAGTACCAGTACTTTATTAGTAATAAACTTATAGACTTACTATTGCTAATTCTCCTCTTATTCATAAATGTTAGTATTGTGGATCTAAAACAATAACAGCTGACACAAAAACACAAAATGTGGCAGTGGACGGATGTGACATGGTTGTTACAGATCCCATCATACTGATGCTCAGCAGCCATGTCACCGTTTCCACAAATGATCCCTGTGCAAAAACTAGGATCAGAATTATTTATTGTATAGTTTTTCATCATACTAAAGAGTAAATAACAATACAGAATTGTTATTTCTTTATAAAAATGCTTATTATTAGAAAACTGTTGATTTAAAAAGTGACATGTGACATTCTTAATGTATGTATTGGCGTAACATAAGCAGGATGGATCAGCACCATACTCCATATTACAACCTGTAAAAATATAACTTGATATGTAGGATAGAATCTTGAAAGAAAAATTGGGGAATCTAAAAGAACAGACTATTTGTTTTTCAGGTCAATTCAGTTAAAATATAACTTGGCCATTTGTGACATGAAAATATAGCATTAATTGTGATGAAATTGGACATTTTTGACCTGAAAACATAGTTCATATGACCATCAACATGTTGCAACAGAACTGAAATCCTGTAAATTTGCATAACTTGCATTTATCAACACAAAGTTCCTTCGGGGATTCACTTATATTAATTTCTTATGCACAAAAACATAAATAAGACCTCTAAGCAAATTTTAGCCGTAATATGTAGATATGGTATATATACAAATTATATTATATTATTATAATGTAAGTTAATGGTTAACTGTTACCTGTGGTGATACCATCATAAATGTATATTGTTCCTATTTTTCCACACATATTTTGGTTATACAATGTAAATACTGTTTGACTGACTTCATTATAATCTAGTATTGGCCTACTTGTTCAATGTCTTGGTTTGAAGTTTGAAGACAGGAGTAAGTATTTGAAATTTCATTCTGGTAATTTATTGATGAGAAGTGGGGGTGGGATTAAATAAGTTTTTTTCTTCCCACTCCTTTTCAAGCGTAAATGAATGAATTTGAAATATTGAACTCGCATGCGTTCTGTTGAATGCATCAAATACTGTTGTATGCAGGTCATTTGTGTTGTAAAATGCTTACTCACTTGCTCGAAATACATGAAATGAATGAATGAAAAATGAATACATATATATTTTGAGGGTTTTTTATGCGTGTTTTTTTCAGAGTGGTTGCTCTTTATCCAAATAAAAATTCCAGACTTTTTCAAAACTGATAATTTTTCTCCAAGACCTTGACTTTATGTACTTTTATACATCCGTTCTTACTTTTTGGTTGAGACTGTCCCTGTTGTGTGTAGTAGAAAAGTTAACTGAAGTAATTGTATGAACGAATGGATGCATAATTCGCAGTAAATTATGTTTTACTGACAGAAACTTTTTCAAAACATATAAAAATCACAAAATATCACACATATATCTTTCTGTAGAATCATTCTAGTATCGACCGGTTAGTGAAATCACATCAAGTCTTTTATATGCTTTCCTCATGTATTTCTTATTTCACAAGATTATGTGTCTTTGAGCATATTCTAAAATTCAACTGAGAGAAACTTTCTTCCATACTTTAACCCTTTATCAAGTAAGCGCCCATTTTCAGTCATTTCTGCAAACATTACAAGACAGTGACATTAACAGCTTCAGTGAGGACAGTGAGTCAACAATCTCAGGTCCAATGTGGTCTCCAGGGTCTGTAAGGTCCACCTCTGCATGAACAGTGAGTGGACCTGCTTTGTTAGGTACCATGAAGTAATGGTACTAATGTAAGGAATGATGTTCAAAGGGATCATGTGGATGTGGACAGGGGTCTGGATCAGCACTTCACATGTTCCTTTCACCTTGCATGTGTTTTTCTTATATTTTTTTATATTTATGTCTTGGATTTTTTTGGTGTGTGTGCCAGTTATGGGTAAGGGACCAAATATAGTAACTTCATTAACAACAACAAAAAGTTTTGTTAGTAGTAGTTACACTGTAAAAAAAAAAAAAAAAGGCTTTTGGGAGATTGATAAATACAAACTATGGAAATCAGTTACATTTTAATCAAAAGTAATATTTAGCCAGTGAAATCTATTAGGACTGGTTACGTTCTACCTGTTTGTTAACAGTAACAAGTGCTGCTTAAAATAATAGAATAAAATCTACCCCATCATATTGTGATGTGTTGGAGGAGCAGCTGGGGGGACTTTCCCAGCATGCATTCGGACAAACTAGTGGGACAGTTTTTATGTTTTTAACAGTGTTCTGAATTGATAAGAAGTGTTTTTTTTTTTTTTTTTAATATATAGCACAGTTATGGTGTGTTTGACTGTTTTGATTACCTCCGCCAAGGAGGTTATGTTTTTGCCAGGGTTTGTTTGTCTGTCTGTCTGTTTGTTTGTCTGTCCGTCAGTGTGCAACATAACTCAAAAAGTTATGGACAGATTTGGATGAAATTTTCAGGGTTTGTTGGAAATGGGATGAGGAAGAAATGATAAAATTTTGGTGGTGATCGGGGGTGGGGGGGCCCACGAGGGGGGGCCACTGATTGTTAGTGTGCAACATAACTCAAAAAGTTATGGACAGATTTGGATGAAATTTTCAGGGTTTGTTGGAAATGGGATAAGGAAGAAATGATTACATTTTGGTGGTGATCGGGGGTGGGGGGGGCCCACGGGGGGGGCCACTGATCAGCCTTGGCGGAGGTCTGCGCTCTCCGAGTGCTTCTAGTTAGTTATTTTTTTGTTGAATGAATATTTCTGTTGAGTTGTATATTCTTGCACCATGAGCTAAGTTGCTCCTTTGTTTCATTATTCTCTGTAATGGTGTTCCATACAGGGGTGGGTAAAAATAAAATACAAGATTGAAGTCCTCATCTCTCATTCTTCACATGCTTCTTAGGGTTGGGGTCGAATGATTAATACCTTCTGTGACTGAAAGTTTTTCAAGTAAAACTAACCTTCCTTGAATAAGTAAAGGCGGCCTTACACTGTGAGATTTTAGAGACGATTTCTAACTCGTTTGACTCTTTCTGGGATCAGGTCAGATGTGCCTCTAATCATGTGTCGTGCTTCGTGCAGTGTACATGGGGTAAGGAGAAGCCATTAACACCTCACAACCAGCAATCGTGTGTTCGCAAGGAAAACGGAGCTGTTTGAAATCCTGCTCCTCGTGAGGGTATCGCACTGTCAAAGCAGTGCCACGAGCCGATGTGCCTCTAATTCTCACACTGTGCATGCGCGAATACAATAATAGCCAGCTACTGTAAGCTAATTCTAAGCTTACAGTAGCTGGCTATTGGCCTAGTGCAGTTTAGCTTTTGCAGCTTACCTCTAGTTCCCTTTGCTGTAGGATTGACAGCCCATACTGTCCACGTCTGGACAACCAATTCCTGCACCAAACACGTCGTTGTCTTTTCTTCTTTTTTGATTCCCCGCAGATAACGGCACATATTACCAAAGCAGCTCGTTGGTTTTTGTTTAGCACTACCATTTCATAACTCACGCTAATACACAATCGTCTATGCACTTTTACGGATTCCTTGGTATTTTAACGTTGTATTTCCGGATACAACACTGGAACGTGTGGTGCATCCTCTGGTGTATGGTCCTACAGTGTGAGCAGTCAGGTCGCATACGTACAGTGTGAGAACATAAATCGTGAGCCTGACTTTACGATTGATTCGCACAGTTTGAGATGGAGCTATGTGCAACGATTGAAATAATCGCACAGTGTATGGCCACCTTAAGGGTTAAATAGTTATACTGATTAGTTGTTAATAATAACAATTAAATTAAAGGTGGGCGATACTGGGAATTTTGGTATCAATCTGATAACAATACACACACACACACCTTAGTATCAATACTATCAATATTTAGATTGATACTCCCTGCCCTAAATTAAATAGATGAACATATTCCTGTTAACAATTGAGAGTTAATATTCCTCATTTTTTATGAGTAATTTGTTGTGTAATCTATTGGGATATGAAAGGTGGATTTTATCTAATTTCTTTTAGTGTGTTACAGCTGTTAAATTTAATCACATTTTACTCAAAATATGGGGTAAAATCTACTCAACCACAATGAGTGCAAATTGTTACCTCACTTTTAGTGAGTAGATTGTAAAGGTTTGTTTTTACAGTGGTAAAAGTCTTGTTATGTCCTCCAATAACACACTAAGGCTGAAATATTGAATTTCAGAGTATTTCTATGAGTGAACGATAAAGGGTTAAGACTTTCACACAAAAATCCAGACTTTTCAAGGTCTGGAAAACAGTTTTTAGCTTACCGTCTGACAGGCCGTAAGCTATTGTTGTCATGCGGCGCCCGTCGTCGTCATCGTCTGTCGTACAAAAATTTCAATCGTCTTCTTCTCCGAAACTACAATTCCGATTGACCTCAAACTTGGTATACAGCTTATTTATGATGATGTCAACAAAAGTTAGTGAAATTATTTGGATCCGGATCTGATTCTGGATTTGGTGCCACTTTGACAAATGTCCCCATTATAAGAGATAGGAAGTGGATCGATGCAATAACTCAGTAAATATAAATGATATCCAGTGTAAATTTCTACAGTCCAGCCCTGATGGGGAGATGACCAAAACATAATGTCCACATGCTGATCAGGATCTTCTTCTGGATCCGGGAACTTACGGAAAATTTAACATGGGCTCTTATGGGGAAAAAATTTCAGTCGTCTTTTTCTCCGAAACTACAGTTCTGATTGACTTCTAACTTGGTATACAGCTTCTGTATGATGATGTCAACACAAGGTATTGAAATTATTTGGATCCGGGTCTGATTCTGGATTTGGTGTGACTTTGACAAATTTTCCCATTATAAGAGATAGGAAGTGGATTGATCCAATAAATCAGGAAGTATCAATGATATCAAGTTGGAATTTGAATTTTTTACAGATCTGATTGGAATATGACTAAAACATGGGCTATTTCTGTAATATAATAAATACACATAAGTGGGTGATAATAAATGGCATCTGGATACATTTCCCAAAGCTTTTAATTTGGCCGGTAAGCTACAGGGCCGTTGGTCCTGTTTTTCAAAATGCCATACTTTTTAAGATTTTCAAGACCTGCATAAAAACCCTATATATTGTAAAGTGCTACAGAAAACTCTCTCCTCATTCACTTCAATAGATTTGCTCCAGTACTATTTAATGGGCTCCTCTTTGGCCCACGCTGTACCCTTCTACTGACTTTAATGAGAATCACTGCGGTACTTTTTTGGTACTGAAGCAGACAGATGGACAGACATGACCTGCTTGGTGGAGGTAATACATCCTCAGGATCATTGTGGAGGAAAAACAAACTTCAGGATGAAAGCTGTCTCCCAGCCCGGTCTGAGCTGGATGTATGTGGTCATATGAGAACAAAGTATCAGACCATAAACCCCGGACAAAGTGTTCGGTGTGAAAATTCTCCAAAAATCTATGTGTTTGTCAGCGAGCCAGTGGTGTTGAGAGGAGGTCGGCAGCGTCCGGAGGGAGCCAGCGGTCAATATGTAATGACAGCCACATAATGATGGAGTGGGAATTGGAAACAGATCAGCTCTTCTCTCCAGAAATAAGTCAATCACTACACGAACTCAGTGAGATCGACCTGCAATGCACACCCCAAAGAAAACCACCGACAGAACCAGCCCAGAAAACACAAAAAACAGTCGAATTATTAACCCAAGAAAACCCAGCACTACTTTTACGTCAGTTACCAAATGAAATTTTCTCTATATCTGACCTTTCTTAAATGACTTATCACCATTTATTATAATATTATCCTCTGTATTTTGTATTTTATCAGTATAAATCAGGTATTTTCTTATATTTAATTCACTGATCATACATATGTTCATTATAGCTCAGATTAAAGTTGAGGGTTATTAGAAAACTGAAGGAAAACTGACTTTTTCAGTCAAATATAGCATTAACTGAACATAAACTAAGTGCCACCATCCACTGTCATTGATCCAACTCCATATGTTTTACTGGTGAATCAATGTTGTAGAAGATGACGGTGTTTCCACATTCACTACAGAGCCTCTGAACGTCAATATGGGTCATATCTGACCATTTACTCCCACATTCCATTTAGACTGACCCATTTACTGATTGCGGTACATGTTTTTGGCCTGTAAGAAGAAGCTGAAGTACCTAGAGAGGTTTACAGAAATTAATTAATGTATTACCTCCGCCAAGGAGGTTCTGTTTTTGCTGGCGTTGGTTTGTCTGTTTGTCTGTCTGTCTGCCTGTCCGTGTGCAAGATAACTCAAAAAGTTATGGACGGATTTGGATGAAAATTTCAGGAAATGTTGACACTGGCACAAGGAACAAATGATTGTGGTGAACAGGGGTGGGTCGGGGGTGGGTCGGGGGTGGGAGTGGTACTGATCTGCCCTCTTGGCCGAAGTCTGCGTTCTCCGAGTGCTTCTACTTTATAATAATAATAATAATAATAATAATAATAATAATAATAATAATAACTTTATTTGTATAGCACCTTTAAAAACAACGTTTACAAAGTGCTTTGACAGAGGGCACAACAGCAGCATACATGAAGTAAGTAAAAACACTACAACAGAAGCAACACAATTAGAGAGATGTATGAACAAATTAATAATCAAACAGGATCAAATTTAAAAATTAAAATTAAAAATTAAAAGTTAAAAAGGGACAGACATCACATAAAAACAAGTTTATAAAAATGTGTTTTAAGAAGTGATTTAAAAGATGTCACTGATTCCGTAAGCCTTATCTCCTCGGGCAGGCCGTTCCAAAGTCGAGGGGCCCTGATGGAAAATGCCCGGTCACCTTTCGATTTAAGCCCATATAATTTAAGCCTATATAACTATATCATTATTTACATAAATACCATATTATTTACATAAATACAAAATTTCTTATTTTCCTTTATATTTCACTCTCACGTGTGTTTTTTTCTCTACCTGTCTTTCTCTTGCACTGGTGCATTGTATGTTGCTGCTGTAAACTGTGAAATTTCCCCATGGTGGGAACAATAAAGTCTTATCTTATCTTATCTTATCTTATCTTACACATTAGGACAACATGCAAATGCCTTTGATCAATCATATAGATTCCGTGTACTACCCAGCACTAACGGTCATTGAACACCTCAGTAAGTATGTCGCTCAGTCAAACGTCTGTAAAGATGAATGAACCACAGAAGAAACCTTCATACTTAATCTTGTTCATTATGATGTTCATTTAGGCTGCGATTATCTCATCTTTGCTTTTATTTAGAGCAGATTCAAAGATCCACAGCGGGTGCCATCAAAAATGTACTCTAGTGTTTAAATGCTCTAAAACAGGTGTGCCAAACATATGGCCCATGGGCCAAAACAGGACCACCAAAGGGTCAGATCTGGCCCATGGGATGAATTTGTGAAATGCAAAACCTACACTTACAACATTTTAGTTCATGGGACACATACAGATTAATACAATCTCAAGTTGGTCAGACCAGTAAAATATTATCACAATAACCTATAAATATTATTTTAGCCCAGTAGTTCCCAACCTTTTTTGGCTCGTGACCCCATTTTAACATCACAAATTTCTGGCGACCTCAGACACTCAAAACGGAGACTTTTTTTTTTTGTTAAAATTAATTTGTTTTTGATCATGTAATAGTTTGCTATATTATGTTGCAAATAAACATTCATTTTAGAGGACATTTAGGCTACATAATGTGTATAATGCACTTTTTTGGTGTCTACTTCCCAGTTTCTCTTGGAGATGTCTTAGCAGGGCAAGGTAAGCAAAGAAATCTTTCCATTCTCTGTTTGGTCCGGTTTTCTGACTGCGACTGTGTTGAAGCGCACATGGTCACATGGTCAATCAAGTTATGCCCTCTCAGACATTATATCCTGCATTTTATTTGAATTACATTTTTATAGGAAAAATGTGTGGTGTTTTAACTATAATGAAAAACATATTGAATCATTAAAAAATATTTTTTATTAGTAATTTTCTTTTTTTTTTTTTTTAGCAATTACAAGAAATTTCATGTGACCCCATTTGAATTCAAGGTGATCCCACGTAGGATTGCAACCCCAAGGTTGAAAAACACTGTTTTAGTAGAAAAAAACTAAAATTACATGAAACTGTTTACATTTACAAACTATCCTTTCACAAAAAATGTGAATAACCTGAACAAATAGGAACAACTTCAAATGTCTTAAGAGACTTAAGTACAATTTCAACAACATTCTGCCTGTTACTAAATGTTTTGTGTTTTTATATTTGTAAGTTGAATGAGAGACTGAGGCCTAATATTGTTGAAATTACACTTAATTTCATTAAGAAATTTCAGGTTGTTCATGTTATTCACATTTTTTTTAAATGATAGTTTACAGACATGAACATTTTCTTTAATGTAATTGTACATTTGTCATTCTACAACATAGAGAAAAGTTTGAACTAGACCTGATTCATTCATTCATTCATTCATTCATAATCTGAAGCCCCTTTATCCTCACTAAGGTTGCAGGGGTCGCTGGAGCCAATCCCAGCTACTTATGGGTGAAGGCGGGGTACACCCTGGACATGAACTGGATAGGACTTGACCTTAATTATGGGTTATTATGTTATTATTTGACTGCTCTGACTCACTTCAGATCATATTGTGCTGAATGTGGAACCTGAACTATAACGACTTCGACAGCCCTGATTTAAAATATCATCGGATCACTTAATTTAGCGTCTATGTAAATCAGTAGGAATCAGATTTATTTCAGACACTGACCGGTCTCTGAGGTCATCCAGGCAGCGTTGCAGATGCACCTCTCCAGCTGTGACCAGAACATGTTCTCCTGTTTCCTGGATCAGAACCTCAGCACAGGGGTCGGCCTGGTTCAGCAAACGCATCCCACGCACCAGCTTCGGCATTTCACCTAACACGAGAAAACAGGTTTGGAACGGTGTGAGAGGAACTGTAAGGGTGCATTTCTAGTACAATCTATGAACCTGGACGGATGTAGCTCCTATAGTTCCAAAAACCTTTTTTCTACTAAAGACATACTTGGGTGTTTGGGCTCTATGGCAACCCGTACGATGGGCGTGGCCTCAAAGTTGAGTGGCGTGAAAGGAGGGCAGGCTGGGGAGGTGGACAGGGTAGCGGACTTTAATACATACTCCTCAAGACCACCGATACCTGGAAAAGGAGAACACAGGAACATCAGCTGATAGAGTAACACACATGATATCAGACCTGGGTTTGATAATAAGAGTAAAATCTGTGGAATAAAAGGTAGCAGTTCATATTGAAAGTATATCATTATTAACATGAGGGATCAACCAGTAGGAAGCTGTTGTATTTAACCCTTAAAGGTCCACGGTCACGGCCCCGTGACTCAATCACATGACATTTTCAACTTATTAATTTAATAACTTATTGATGTTGATAGAGCAAATACAGACGGAGATATGACGGTTTGAACTCGATTTGAACTCGGATCAAACAAACATGAATAAAAGTATGAAAATGAGGGGGGGGGTTGTTATATTTCTGACATATCTTCATCATTTTTTGTCCTTTTTCAAAACAAAACAAAACAAAACAAAACAAAAAAAAAGAAACTGGCCGAAGTGATTTTATATACCTAATATTTGGAACCAATATTCACTTTTAAAGTCTTTGAAAAGGTTTGTTAAGCATCTGTGTGTTATTTATGCAATAACTTATACAAATTTTTCAAATGGGATTTTATATTTTTTGTGTGTTTTTTTTGCCTTTTGTGTTAATATAATTGGTTAAAGTGAAAAAAATAATAGCCAGATAAGATAGATGAAGCTGTGCCGGAAAAAAAAAGATACCAAACATGGGTATAGTAAACATTTCTTTATATAGTATATAAAGGCAAAATCAAAAGTACTCAAAAACAGCCAAAATAGGCTTAGACCCCTAAGGGTTAAAGACCAGAACTAATATCGATAATTAGTTCTACTCAAGACTTTTGAGTCCAATCCATTTATTTGATCAGATAAAAAAAAAAAAAAAAAAAAAAAGAAACAAAATACAACAAAACTGTGATTACTATATTCAATATTCATTCATGGATGACAATCAGCCTGTTTCTAATACATAATAGCCGCATAAAGTCTCTTTATAAGTCACTATAAAACACTTATGAATGCATTATTGTACATGATCACATTACTACGCACTATTTCCCATTTATTTAGGGTATATATTATAGGAACAGACACATTACACATGAATAAACTGCCAAAAGCATTCCAATGTAAGTATCAAGAGGTAAGTATTAATGCTAGTAAGCCACAGGATGTGTACCGTAACCCTAATAGGGCACTCGTGGAAATATTCTGAAAATAGTGTGTTATTAGAGGACATAACAAGACTTTATTACTTTTGTGAAATAAAAATATATATATTGTTATGTAGAAAATCAAAGTCAATGAAGTTATCATACTTGGTTCCTTACCAATAAGCGGCAATTAAATAAATAAATAATATATGAAATAAATAGTAGTAGTCAGTAGTAAAGAAAAAAATACAAGTATATATAAAAACATTCTGTTGAGTTTCTGTAAATTGGCTTAGAGTCTGGTTTTGACCAACTCTATTTATAAAATGTCATGATAACTTTTTTTGTTGTGATCTGGCGCTATATAAATAAAATTTGATTAATTGAGTGATTTGATTGGTTTTCCCCTGTAAGTCGCTTTGGAAAAAAGCATCTGCCAAATGCATAAATGTAAATGTAAATATAAAAAATACAAGAAAAACACATGTAAGGTGAAAGGAACATGTACGTAATTTTCAACATTAGAACATCACTTTTAGAACATTAGACCAACATAAGTGCTGATCCAGACCCCTGTCCACATCCACATGATCCCTTTGAACATCATTCCTTACATTAGTACCATTACTTCATGGTACCTAACAAAGCAGGTACACTCACTGTTCATGCAGAGGTGGACCTTACAGACCCTGGAGACCACATTGGACCTGAGACTGTTGACTCACTGTCCTCACTGAAGCTGTTAATGTCACTGTCTTGTAATGTATGTGGAAATGACCAAAAATAGTCACTTGCCTGATAAAAGGTAAATATAAAACATTACCAAACAGTTTGATTATATTTTTAACAGAGTCTCGTTTGTCTTCGCTGACTGCAGCATCCTCACATCCACATTGTCTCTGCAGCAGCTACACAAGCCTGTTATTCCAGCATATGATGCAACGTCCCTACAGAACACATCCGGCAGACTGTAGACTCCAAGTCCAGACAAAATCATGCATACTGTACTGCAAATGAAGTCTGTGAGATGAATTATTTAGGCTGGTGGAATTATTTAGATAGTCGTTTCAGTGCAGCGGTTTGTATTTCGAGGAGTTTTATGTAGATGTAGTGGGTACCTCCGTTTATAGTTATTTACTGTTTTTTTGGGGTGAGGGGTATGAGCCATCTGTGAATGGTCAATGATGAGCTAATGCTAAATGCTAGTTAGCTGCTAGACTTGGTAAAATGATAAACAACATAAAGCATTGAGTAAAAAAGTCACTTGATGGTCTTGTTAGTGGAAGCAACTCCAACTACAGTGGAGCAGTCTGTCAGGAAAAGAAAACTGTTTTAGTATTTTTAGAAAGAAGTCCGCTGAAGAGAAGTCACTGCTGTTACAACGTCAGGACACTGGTGCATTGGCGTCATTTTTGAGCTGAGGTCCTTGCCCCTTGGAATAAAAGCAGGTGTAGAGAAACCTGCCTATTAGCAATACTCATTTTAATTCAGTTCAGTTCACTTTATTTACACATTACTAGAAACAGCAGTCAGATTAGAGGTCGACCAATATGCTTTTTTCTAAGGCTGATGATGATTTTTTTAAAAATTTGGTCAGCTGATAGCCGATATCTACGGCCGATTTTTGAGGACGATATTTAAGGCTGATTTTTTTTTTTTTTTTAAAGCACATTGACTGTAAAATACAATTAACACTCTCTGCTTGTCTTCCTTTTCACTTTGATTGTAAAGAAATAACATTCTTGATTCACATATTTATGTGTTTTATTTTATTATACGATATGAACTATTGTGCAAACATTATGCGCTACCTCAGTGTGTTAGTGATGTTGCACAAACATATATTACATAAACCAGTCTTGTAGCATCATTGTAATTTTAATTTTACCGACTGTTTTATGTTTGTTTGTTTACTGTTTGTAAAGTTGTCATAAAACTTGAAAAAATAGAAGTTAAAAAAAAAAAATACAATTGACACATTCAGACTATTAAGATTTTTATGCTGCAACATAAATGAAATTATTAATACACATACACATAGATCTCTTTTTAACATTTATTGAACTTCAAGTGCTGCCCACACAGGTGCCTGATCAAATATCTTATAACATTTTTACTACTGTACAAATATCAGCTTTAAAAAAACATTAAGGCCGATCAATATATCAATAAAAATCAATATATTCAATGCTCCCTCTACCTCTTAGTCAGATCAGATAAGATTAACTCATTTTCAAAAGCCCAATGTGCACAACTAGTTTTACTACCTTACGATGGTAGTATAAAACACCAAATTGCAAAGAAAATGAGAAAACGTACTTTATGACAAAGTTAAAACATGAGCATGATCTGATGTCTGCAAAGAAAAACAGAAAGTCAAAGTATATAGTGCTTTTCTGGAGGATTTTTTAGTTCAGATGTGTGAGTTTGACTACAATGCTGTTATTCTGTTTCTGTCTTTCACTGTGAGGCTGTGAAACCAGCAGTGAAAAAGAACAACTCAGCAAAGATCCTCTGTTCCATCTGGTTTTATATTCAATAAATGTGTATGACTGGGATTTAATATAACTACTATTGCTCTCTAAATGCAGTATGCTCTTTTATTATGTCATTTAGTCCAATAATTTACTCAGATGAACAACATAATGTCACATTATTATTATTATGTTCAAACCTGATCACTGATACTTTGCATATTTTGCTTTTACAACCGAATTAGAACTTTAACCCTTTAGTAACAGCAACATCTCTGGCGCTGTATTTTGGACTTCACAGCATTCAAATTACTGTAACTCCTGAACTTTTTGTTTGCTCTATCCACAAAATTCAAACAGCATCAGAAAGGTGAGATCCTGAGCTTTCTGTTACTATATAACACTTAATGGCAGCAACGTGGGACTCTGTTGGAAGTAGAAAGGTACTGGTTTCAGAGACTTCCACACAGACTAAAAAAAACCCCTGGAAATCACAAAAAATATGAAGCCTTAATATGGATACTGAATGTTCAAGAGCAAAAAGCATGTTTGAACAGATGTAAAATAGTTGAAAGTTTATTTCTGCAATCTAAAGAAGTTTAGTTATGGACATTTACAGTTGTTTCTGGTAAGAAATATGTTAAAAATTCAAGTGTGTTTTTTTCTTTTTTATTAAAACACACTGTTTTAAGCATTTATTATTTATAATAATAATAATAATAATTAATGGCTAGATATTGAAAGTTTAGCTCTTCCTGAAAACAAAGGTGCGAAAAAATTCACAAAAAAGACATTTTGACACTTTTATTGCAAAGAAAACATTAAGACACCTAGGTGGCCTGTTATAATGGCAATCTTAACCCTTTATCAGGCAACTGACTGTTTTTAGTCATTTCTGCAAACATTACAAGACAGTGACAGTAATAGTAATAGTTACAGTAAAGACAGTGAGACAACAATCTCAGGTCCAATGTGGTCTACAGGGTCTGTAAGGTCCACCTCTGCATGAACAGTGAGTGTACCAGCTTTGTTAGGTACCATGAAGTAATGGTACTAATGTAAGGAATGATGTTCAAAGGGACCATGTGGATGTGGACAGGGGTCTGGATCAGCACTTATGATGGTCTAATGTTCTAAAAGTGATGTTCTAATCTTCTAAAATACATGTTTCTTTCACCTTGTACATGTTTTTCTTGTATTATTATTATTTTTTTATATATATACTTGTTGGATTTATTTGTTGGCACTTATGAGCAAGGAACCAAATATGGTAACTTCATTAACCTTGATTTCCTGCATAACAATAAAAAATGGAAAAATTTCACAAAAGTAATAAAGTCTTGTCAGTTCCTCTGATAACACATTAAGGTTGACATTTTGCATTTCAGAGTATTTCTATGAGTACCTTATAAAGGGTTAAATAGTCAAAGTAAATCAATCTCACTGGTGAATGAAAGCACCATTTCTAGTGTCTAATGTGCAGGGACAGGTTTGTCAACTGATTAACTACTGGCTAATGCAGCATTGATCACCTTCTGACAAGAAATAATTGCTGCAGATAAGATCCCATCTTAAAAACAAGCCCAGGGAAACAGAGCGGTTAGATTTTCTCTTTTCTTTTTAAGACCCTTATGTGGGTGTTTATGTGGGTAGGGTCTGACATTAAAATAACAAAACCAAAAAGAAAAAAAAAAAATCCAAAAAATCCAAAGCCAGGACACAGGCAGCGCTCAGCAGGACTGGGATTGAGTTGAACGGGGATGAGAGCTATCGACGAGAGGGGGACTAAGAGTTCTGTTCACAGATTCCTGTCCAGCCTTTAACACATCCATTTCCACGCTGGTACAGATAAGCTCCTCTCACATCTCAGGCTAAATCTGAACATTGTAGGCACAGGAACTGGACTTGTTTCTATTCGGATCTCGGTGTGAGTCCGCCGCTCTTTTTCACACTTCTTTCGATGATTTTCCAGTATTAGTGTATATCTTATTTTTGTCGTTACACAAGAGGTGCCATTCATCTTCTAACCTGCCATGGACGGTGAGTCACTTCAGAGAAAAACCACCACAGAGGAAATTAAAATGTGTAGCTTGAAACATGAGCGATAGCCCTGACTTTTTTTTAAGTTAAAATAAAAACAAACACAAAAACAATCTAAATGAAACTCCCCGGCTCTTAGAATTGGATTACTCAGTATGTGACTGACAATAAATTCTCTCGGGGATGTAAGGCATGAGAAAATGTGCTGTGGTTTTGGTCAGGCTTCAACAAGTTAAATTTAAGACTTTTTACAGGAGTGATATTTTGCTTTTTTAAATAGAATTCTGCATTTTCAAACATTTCCTTGTGGTCTACATGAACTGTAAATGTTCTGCTTGGGTCTGAATTCTTCATTAATTCAACTCCACAGGTCCATCTTCAACCCTATTTCTGAGTAATGACACCTGAAAGGTGGTTTGGAGCGCTGGCCGTTTAAATGCAAATGACCTCACCCCCTTCCGGGTTGTTGACTGCGCTTTCTGTCCTGTTCAGCCACTTGAGTTCGTCAAAACAACCAACAACTGAACATTTTAGGTAATGGACTCAAAGTTTGGACATATTTTCAGTTTTTACTACAACCGCTGCTGCTGACAAACAATTATGTCGTACTCGGAGAAATGTTCATAGGAAGTCTTGACTTTATATGTGCAAATGTCGTGATGTAACTAGTTATAAAACGTAACAAATTAAGAAGGAATTAAAACAGGTTGCAGAAATCTGGAATGAATAAAAAAGATAGCTTTGCAGCACCTGGAGGGTTCAAATTCTAACTTTATGAACTATTAGGGTCCAAATACACAAATAAATGAACCAAAGATTAAGGGTGTTTTCACACCTACCTCGTTTGGTCCGTTTAAAACGGACCAGAGTTCGTTTCCCCAGAAAGTCCAAACTTTTTTTTAGGTGTGAATACAAACATGCGAACTCTGATTCGAACCAAACAAGCGGACCTCTAGAAGAGGTGGTCTCGCTTCCAAATGGACTCTGGGCCGGTTCACTTCTGATGTGAATATAACCGACCTCGAACCGAACCAAACCAAGGAATCTTGCGCCTTTTTGTGCTTGACGAGCCACCGTAGCCGCTGGAAGTAGCCGAGGTTTACGGGTGGTCAGAGCTAACAGCAGCAGCTATGAGCTGTGGACAGACGAGGAGACATGAGGAAATTGAATGTGCCATTGACATTTGGTCAGATGGCCATATTATGAAACTGGTTCCAACTGAGCTTTTCTTGAGTGTTAGCATTATTTTCGTAAATTTGTGTCTGTAAAAATACAATTTATATTCCAAAAATGATAACTGTATGTAGGAGCACCACGTCTATTTTCATCAACACCGGCTGTCTCTGATTCACCCCACCCCCGACTTTTCTGTCCAATGCTAGCGCAGTTTGACACATGCGTGCTTCTGTTCACACATTTTGGTCCACTAGCAAAAAGTGCAATGTGAATGCGATCCGACCCAAATGAAAAAAATAAAGTCCGTATTTGATCCGAATCAAATAAGCGGACCAAAGGACTTTTCAGGTGTGAATACACCCTAAGAAAATTGGGTTTAGCAAAATATGACCCCTTTAAGATCATCATGGATGTAATTCAAATAATTCAAGGCCCATTTCATGTCCGTCCTCACAAAAAAAAAGCATAAAGAACAGGACAAGAAGGAAAATCAAAGTAACCAAAATCACTTCCAAAGTAAATAAATTTATTCTCACTCAGCTGAATCAGTCAGCTGGTGGTTCTCAACTGGTCTTTTATTTTTTCCCTTTTAAACAAAATATATGTACATGACATCACTGCCCAACTCAATTTATACATTAAAACCATTATGTAAGATGAAAAAAATCCAGCTTTTTAAGTCTAATATTAAGGAAAAGCACTGTGTTCTGGTTCTAAATGACTATTTTCTTTCCTTTTTTCTTGTAATTTTTTTTACATGTGTACAATCGGTGTTGTGCTGATATTGGAACCTTAATTTCTTTTGGGATCAGTAAAGTTATATCTAATCTAATCTGATCTAATCTAATCTAATCTAATCTAATCTAATCTAATCTTTAGTCTTTAGATTTAGACACTTCAAATACCACAGTTCTATATTTCGATGATTTTCTTGCACATTCTACAGCACGCTATTCTCAAGCCAGATGTCTTCTTGAATGTTCCCTGGGCCATATCAGATGACAGTAAGGTTAAACGTTCAAAACGCAACTTCTACATGAGCTCATGCACTCGCTTGAAGTTTATGTCTGACGTTTGTTGATCCTAGCTCATGACTGATTGGTTGCCTACATCCACGATAAAAGCCTGGGAGGTTTATCCAAACAAATCCTTACTCATCTGCTTGTTCTTCGGTGCTTTTCTTCTCCTGTACAACAGTGGGCAACGTTAGCTACCGTTAGCTCAGAAATGCAGTTAGCTAATCTCAACAAATGTCCAACACAAACCTCAGTCGTTTATCTGCCTGTCTTCAAAAAAAAAAAAAAAGCAATTTCAACTCGTATTTCATGTTGAACCTCGGACTGAAACAAATTCAACTTATTACTTGTAGAAGTATCAACATTGGTGATGAGAACAGATGCTATGCTAAGCCATAAACACATGACTCTACCTGAGTGTGTCGTAAAGTTTACAAAAGACGGAATGATCTTATCGAATGGTACTTTCGGTCTATGTCATATGGATAAACAAATACTCCTTCCTTGAGTCTGTTTTCTGGTGAGTGACTCTATTTCACAGGTGACAAAACATACGGCCCGGGGGCCAAATCTGGCCCGCCAAAGGTTCCATTCCGGCCCTGCAGGATGAAAGTGCAAAAATTAAGCTGAACAGTCAAGGTTGTTCAGGTTCCACATACAGACCAATGAGATCTCCAGTAAAAATAACAACACAATAACCCATAAATAATGACAACAAATTTTCTTTGTGAAAAAAATGTTAGCGAAAAAATAACATCACACTGTGAAAATATTTACATTTATAAAACTATTCTTTCACAATAAAAGGCAAATAAATGCATAAATAAAAACAAAGATGAACAAGCTGAAATGTGCAATTTTAACAATATTCTGCCTGTTACTAAATGTTTTGTGCATTTATAGATCCACTGTGATCTGTAGTTGTGTTAATAAGAGATGTAATATTGTAGAAATTGTTCAAATTTCAGTTCCAAACTCCAAAATTTTAACAATATTCTGCCTGTTACCAAATGTTTATGTAACATCATGTGCAAATGTACATGTATAAATAATAAGTTGAGGCATAATATTGTTAAAATTGCAAAATTTTTTCAAATGAAATCTCTTTTTTTTTCAGGTTATTCACATCTTTTTTGTAAAATGTAAATATTTTCAAAATTTAATTGGGTTTTTTTTTGTACTAAAACAAAAAGAAAAACTTGGATTTGTCATTATTTATAGGTTATTAAGTCATTATTTTACTGGTCTGGTCCGCTGCAGATCAAATTGGGCTAAATATGGCCCCTGAACCAAAACGAGTTTGACACCCCTGCTCTATTTGGTGAATCAAAACAGAGTCAATATGATCAGATGGTCCCCAAAGTTGGAAGTAATATGCTACAAAAGTAATGCATTACAGTAATAGATTACTTTTTTGCTGTAAAGCTGTAGTGTAGGGAATTTATTAATCAATTTTCAGTAATATTTTACTCGGTACGTGTTCAGTAGCGCTTGCGTTACAACACAGTTGTTGCCAATAAATTAACTGTTCAAATGAAAAAAACAAACAAAACAACAAGACCCTGAGACCCTAAGGAATCAAAAATGCGTCTGTAAAGTTCTATTTCCTGTTGGTGTTCAGCCAGTGGGTGCAGACGGCAGAAGACAGTCCATTGTCCACATGGACGTATGCTCATTACTAACCCTAACCCTGCTTTACAGAAGCTAGTTAGCATTAGCATGATCCCTGTGATCAGCAATGACAAAGTAAGCTAACGTTTCTATGACTAGTTAGAATTCTTTATTGACTGCGGATTTATCTATCGGCGTTCCCGGTGCCATGCCCCCGTTTGAACATGTAAAATGCTGATAAAAATGCAAGCGTTCCTACTGGGATTAGAACATCGTAGACCGTAGTGTTACTTACTGAGCTTTCCGACTACATGTACTTCAGAGCACAAATTTATGCGTTCCACGGTCTCCTATCTATTGTATTGGGTGGGGGTATTATTTGACTTTTGGGGGGGTTGGGTTCTACTACGGACATGCCATTTATGATGATAGTCTGTATGTAACTCAAAATACAGGTCGTGTAACGCATTACAATTCTGAGACAGTAGTATTATATTTATATTATAACTAGAAGCACTCGGAGAGCGCAGACCTCTGCCAAGGCTGATCAGTGGCCCCCCCTGTGGGCCCCCCCACCCCCGATCACCACCAAAATTTAATCATTTCTTCCTTATCCCATTTCCAACAAACCCTGAAAATTTCATCCAAATCTGTCCATAACTTTTTGAGTTATGTTGCACACTAACGGACAGACAGACAAACAAACAAACAAACAAACAAACAGACAGACAAACAAACAAACAGACAGACAGACAAACAAACAAACCCTGGCAAAAACATAACCTCCTTGGTGGAGGTAATAATACATTCATAAACATATTTCCACTCTGCACTTTACTGATATGTATCCACCTCCATCTTACTAAAAATTACATGTTACTTTGGACATTACAGTTTATTTTTGCTCCTTACTGTTTGATCCTGTTTGTGCATATTTTCTCAAATTCTTTTTTTTATTCTTCTAATTTATTGTGTATAATGCATTTGCTCTTGTATTCCATTTTCATTCTTTTATTCAATTTTTACTGTTTGTTATGCTGCTGCTGCACTACATTTTCACAGTTTGAGATCAATAAAGTCAGTCTATCTATCTATCTATCTATCTATCTATCTATCTATCTATCTATCTATCTATCTATCTATCTATCTATCTATCTATCTATCTATCTATCTATCTGTTTTCTATCTATCTATCTATCTATCTATCTATCTGTTTTCTATCTATCTGTCTATCTGTCTATCTATCTATCTGTTTTCTATCTATCTATCTATCTATCTATCTATCTGTCTGTCTGTCTGTCTGTCTGTCTGTTTTCTATCTATCTATCTATCTATCTATCTATCTATCTATCTATCTATCTATCTATCTATCTATCTATCTATCTGTTTTCTATCTATCTGTCTATCTGTCTATCTATCTATCTGTTTTCTATCTATCTATCTATCTATCTATCTATCTATCTATCTATCTATCTATCTATCTATCTATCTATCTATCTATCTATCTATCTATCTATCTATCTATCTATCTATCTATCTATCTATCTATCTTTTGTAAGTTAAGGACTTACTTTTAAATAACAATAACAAGTAATCTGTCATGTATTACAGTTTGGAAGTAACTTGCACAACACTGGTGGTCCCTGTCAAAAAATAAAATCAGCTTCAGTCGCCGAAAACATTCTTTAAAATGTGTTGTATCCCATTTTAGAAGGCTTCAGCAACTCATCACGTGCATGGGCAGCTTTAGCGTATCATTTCTTTCGGCTCTAATTAAATAAAGCAGACGCAGAGTATCTAGTGAGTTTGAAGGGCGTTGGGCTCCTCCGCTCTCGGGTAATGAGGAAATCAGTGGAGCCGCCGGGGCCGTTACATGAGGTCAGACAAGAAAGTACGAGGAAACGCAGCTCTTTCAGACGCAGGTAATAATGAAGTTCATGGCACTTTGCAGATCAAATGATAGGAGTGTGGGAGGCTGACACGGTAACACTCCTCTTTGTGCTCAGCGATTCATTAAAAGAGCTGGAGTGTTGCTCTGCTCTGTTCTGTGGACAAGTCAGGGCACGGCAACAATGAATAATGAGACAGGCTTCATGAAGGGAAGGAGAAGAACACCGACGAACAGGAAGTGAGAAGAACAGCACTCTGATAATATCCATATGCAGACATGGTGAGTGTTCGTACAGTAAGGATGGGAAACCAAGCAAATAAAAATGAACAATAGAATAGATAAGATAGTCCCTGCCTTCCCTAGTATAGCAAGTCCAGGAGCTAATGTAACAGAAAAACTGAGAATTCTGTGCCAGATATACCATCTTTTCAATGTAATACAATACATTTTTTTAATTCATGAACTGCCAGTTGAACTTTTAACATATCAGATATTAATTTAACCCACAGGTGTCAAACATGCGGCCCGGGGGCCAAATCCGGCCCGCCAAAGGGTCCAATCTGGCCCCTAGGATGAATTTGTGAAATACAAAAATTACACTGAAGATATTAACAACTAGAAGCACTCGGAGAGCGCAGACCTCCGCCAAGGCTGATCAGTGGCCCCCCCCGTGGGCCCCCCCACCCCCGATCACCACCAAAATTTAATCATTTCTTCCTTATCCGATTTCCAACAAACCCTGAAAATTTCATCCAAATCTGTCCATAACTTTTTGAGTTATGTTGCACACTAACGGACAGACAAACAAACAAACAAACAAACAAACAGACAAACAAACAAACAAACCCTGGCAAAAACATAACCTCCTTGGCGGAGGTAATCAAGGATGTTAAAATCATTTTTGGTCAATTCAATCTAAAGTGGATCAGACCAGTAAAATATTATCATAATAACCTATAAATAATGAAAACTGCAAATATTCCTCTTTGTTTTAGTATAAAAAAAAGTAAGATTAGAAAAAAAAAAGTTACATTTACAGACTATCCTTTGACAGAATATATGAATATCCTGAACAAATATGAACAATCTGAAATGTCTTAAGAGAAATATGTAGAATTTTAACAATATTCTGCCTGTTCCTAAATCTTTAAGTTGTAATGCACATGTATAAATGATCAACTTAGGCGTAATATTGCTAACATTGGACTTTTTTTCTTAAGAATTTTCAGGTTGTTCATGTTATGTTCAAGTACGGTTCGTAGATGTAAACATTTTCATTATGGAATTTTACTTTTTTCACTCAAAAACATAGAGAAAACTTTGGAGTTGACCTTATTTATAAGTTCTTATCTTATTATTTCTATCATTTTACTGCCCCGGGCCACTTTAGATCATATTAGGCTGGATGTGGCCCCTGAACTTAACTGAGTTTGACACCCCTGATTTAACCCTTTACAGGGCACTCATAGAAATACTCTGAAATGCAAAATTTCAACCTTAGTGTGTTATTGAAGGACAAGACTTTTACTTTTGTGAAATCTTTTGAAAATTTTCTTTGTTTTGTAGAAAATCAAAGTGAATGAAGTTGCCATATTTGCGTCTTTACCCATAAGTGGCAAAAAAAAAAAATCCAAGAAGTATGTATAAAAAATACAAGAAAAACACGTGTAAGGTGAAAGGAACATGTATTTTAGAACATTAGAACATGACTTTTAGAACATTAGACCAACATAAGTGCTGATCCAGACCCCTGTCCACATCCACATTATCCCTTTGAACATCATTCCTTACATTAGTACCATTACTTCATGGTACCTAACAAAGCAGGTCCACTCACTGTTCATGCAGAGGTGGACCTTACAGACCCTGTAGACCATATTGGATCTGAGATTGTTGACTCACTGTCCTCACTGGAACTGTTGCTGTCACTAGCTGGGTTTCCATTACCGTTTTCCACAAAATAAAAGCAATATTTCTACAATTTCGACAAAGTGAGTGTTTGGCTTCTGATGCATGATTCTAGTCCCATCTCGTGACATGTCGTAATTCTCGTAAAATACTGTACAGTTCTCGTAAGACGCTCGTTTAAGGAGAATGGACGCACCGAGTTTCATGTAAAACCTCCTCGGTGTTGCCACTGTAGTGTCGGTTCATCTACTACTATCGCAGTGACTGTCTTCAACTAAAGAAGAAGGGAATGCATAATCACCCCAAGACAAAGTCCTTATTTATGGCAGCGACCACGCAGAATGGATTTCTGGGAGAGAACTATACATCAAGAATTCACCAACGAGTGGTGGATCCAGAATTTCCGAATGACCCAAGCAACGTTTAATGAACTGTGCGATGTTATTGAACCTCTCGTGGCATCAGACTTGTCCTGCTGTCGGGAAGCGGTTCCAACAAAAGCGAGTGGCTATTGGCCTGAACAAACTAGAACCTCCTGTTCTGAGTCCAGGGTCATAGATGAGATGTTTGGCCTGAGCACAGATGTGTGAAAATGTGCCAAATGTGTTTCCATTACACTTTTGCGCTATACGTCTAATATCAAAATGTCTCAAAAACTGCCTCCTGAGAGTGTAAAAACTTTTTTGTGATCTTTGACAGTTTTTACGACATTTCGGTGTTTCCATTTCCAGTTTTCTATTGCACAATTTACATTTTGCGCATTTCTGAGGGCATTGGAAACCCAGCTTTTGTGTATTGTTTTGACTGTAAAATGCACATTAAAGCTTCAACTATAAGCCAGTAAATGAGAAAAAAATCAATTCGATTCGATAAAACACGATATACCTTTATTAGTCTCACAAGGGGAAATCCCATGAAAGCGTAAAAACTTTTTTGCGATCTTTGGCAGTTTTTGCAACATTTCGGTATTTCCATTACCAGTTTTCTATTGCGCAATTTACATTTTGCGCATTTCTGAGGGCAATGGAAACCTAGCTTTTGTGTATTGTTTTGACTGTAAAATGCACATTAAAGCTTCAATTATAAGCCAGTAAACGAGAAAAAAATCGATTCGATAAGACAAGATATGCCTTTACTAGTCCCACAAGGGGAAATCCCATGAGAGTGTAACAACTTTTTTGCGATCTTTGGCAGTTTTTGCGACATTTTGGTGTTTCCATTACCAGTTTTCTATTGCGCAATTTACATTTTGCGCATTTCTGAGGGCAATGGAAACCTAGCTTTTGTGTATTGTTTTGACTGTAAAATGCACATTAAAGCTTCAACTATAAGCCAGTAAATGAGAAAAAAATCAATTCGATTCGATAAAACACGATATACCTTTATTAGTCTCACAAGGGGAAATCCCATGAAAGCGTAAAAACTTTTTTGCGATCTTTGGCAGTTTTTGCAACATTTCGGTATTTCCATTACCAGTTTTCTATTGCGCAATTTACATTTTGCGCATTTCTGAGGGCAATGGAAACCTAGCTTTTGTGTATTGTTTTGACTGTAAAATGCACATTAAAGCTTCAATTATAAGCCAGTAAACGAGAAAAAAATCGATTCGATAAGACAAGATATGCCTTTATTAGTCCCACAAGGGGAAATCCCATGAGAGTGTAACAACTTTTTTGCGATCTTTGGCAGTTTTTGCGACATTTCGGTGTTTCCATTACCAGTTTTCTATTGCGCAATTTACATTTTGCGCATTTCTGAGGGCAATGGAAACCTAGCTTTTGTGTATTGTTTTGACTGTAAAATGCACATTAAAGCTTCAATTATAAGCCAGTAAACGAGAAAAAAATCAATTTGATTCAATAAGACAAGATATGCCTTTATTAGTCCCACGAGGGGAAATCCCATGAAAGCGTAAAAACTTTTTTGCGATCTTTGGCGGTTTTTACGACATTTCGGTATTTCCATTACCAGTTTTCTATTGCACAATTTACATTTTGTGCATTTCTGAGGGCAATGGAAACCCAGCTTTTGTGTATTGTTTTGACTGTAAAATGCACATTAAAGCTTCAATTATAAGCCAGTATATTAGCAAAAAAAATAAATTTGATTTGATAAGATAAGATATACCTTTATTAGTCCCACAAGGGGAAATCCCATGAAAGCGTAAAAACTTTTTTGCGATCTTTGGCAGTTTTTGCAACATTTCGGTATTTCCATTACCAGTTTTCTATTGCGCAATTTACATTTTGCGCATTTCTGAGGGCAATGGAAACCCAGCTTTTGTGTATTGTTTTGACTGTAAAATACACATTAAAGCTTCAATTATAAGCCAGTAAACGAGAAAAAAATCGATTCGATAAGACAAGATATGCCTTTATTAGTCCCACAAGGGGAAATCCCATGAAAGTGTAACAACTTTTTTGCGATCTTTGGCAGTTTTTGCGACATTTTGGTGTTTCCATTACCAGTTTTCTATTGCGCAATTTACATTTTGTGCATTTCTGAGGGCAATGGAAACCTAGCTTTTGTGTATTGTTTTGACTGTAAAATGCACATTAAAGCTTCAATTATAAGCCAGTAAACGAGAAAAAAATCAATTTGATTCAATAAGACAAGATATGCCTTTATTAGTCCCACGAGGGGAAATCCCATGAAAGCGTAAAAACTTTTTTGCGATCTTTGGCAGTTTTTGCAACATTTCGGTATTTCCATTACCAGTTTTCTATTGCGCAATTTACATTTTGTGCATTTCTGAGGGCAATGGAAACCCAGCTTTTGTGTATTGTTTTGACTGTAAAATGCACATTAAAGCTTCAATTATAAGCCAGTATATTAGCAAAAAAAATAAATTTGATTCGATAAGATAAGATATACGTTTATTAGTCCCACAGGAGGAAATTCCCTGAGAGCTTAACGACTTTTTTCCAATCTTTGGCAGTTTTTGCGACATTTCGGTGTTTCCATTACCAGTTTTCTATTGTGCAATTTACATTTTGTGCATTTCTGAGGGCAATGGAAACCCAGCTTTTGTGTATTGTTTTGACTGTAAAATGCACATTAAAGCTTCAACTATAAGCCAGTAAATGAGAAAAAAATCAGTTTGATTCGATAAGACAAGATATACCTTTATTAGTCTCACAAGAGGAAATCCCATGAAAGCGTAAAAACTTTTTTGCGATCTTTGACGGTTTTTACGACATTTCGGTATTTCCACTACCAGTTTTCTATTGCACAATTTACATTTTGTGCATTTCTGAGGGCAATGGAAACCCAGCTTTTGTGTATTATTTTGACTGTAAAATGCACATTAAAGCTTCAATTATAAGCCAGTATATTAGCAAAAAAAAAAAATTTGATTCGATAAGATAAGATATACCTTTATTAGTCCCACAGGGTGAAATTCCATGAGAGCTTAACAACTTTTTTCCAATCTTTGACAGTCATTTTGGTGCTTCCATTATCAGTTTTCTTCTGCGCAATTTACATTTTGTGTATTTCTGAGGGCTACGGTCTTATAATGTGTCCAGAAATGATCAAAAATAGTCACTTATCCGATAAAGGGTTAAAATGGGTCAACGTACAGCCATAAAATTCCATTTTTACACTCAGTATCGTATGATGATTTATTTGCAGATTTAACGTTGCTAGAGATAGTGAGTTGATTTAAGTCCCTTTATTCGGGAGGTGCATCTCCATCAATGAGGCCAGTGTATCCACATCATGGTGCCACATTTGGCCCTTTCACAAACGTATTACACTCAAAGTCTCTGATAAAAGCTGAGATGAAAGCAGGCTTGGAACTCCCTTTAAATCACTTCTCTTTTGTTCTGTCTCCAATTCCACCTCTCTGTCAGCAGCATCTCAATTTTGCTTATCCTCACCCAAAAAACAGCCAAGGCATAGTGAAAATATGTTACAGTTTCATCCCAATGTGAATGACTTTTTCAGTTTATGCAAATGCATCGATACAGATCAGTCAACCTGAGCATCCATACTGTTTATAGTGATTCTGTCAGCAGTAAAAGTGTCCAGTTCATCAACTTTAACCTGCAGGAGGTTGTACAACAAATAAAAAATAGTCACAACCACTATAACCGAGCTCAGATTGTCTCCATGGTGACAGCTTTAGTGGCGAAATGGGCATAGAAACATGTATCCGACAGCCAGCATCACTCCAAAGTCATCACAGCGTCAGCATCAAACTGTGTCATAAATTACTGCATTGTATCACAAAGATGATTAAAAGGGACCTTGAACAGTCTTGTAGCAGGAGTTATGTTGCAAAAGTGTTCAGACCATTACCGACCCAGTGTGAAAAATGAACCCTCTCATTTATTTGGATGAACTCCTGGAAAAACAACATAACAGGATCATACTACAGTATACTGCCAACAACATGACATTAAATAGAACGGTTTGTCAACATTGTTGGGCACAAGAATATTTTTAAAGGTAAAATGAGGATTCGGGTTTGAACAATTAAAATATGGGTTTCAGTTCACTTCAGTTTTCTGTTGCACTAAATAAAAAAACTTAACATCAATACCAGAACATTTCTTTTCCATATAGTCAGACTTCGGTTAAGAAGTTAAAACCACCGAATACAAAGCAGGACCTTCATTTCTGGACGATTACACCTCTTTCTTTGTTTTTAATTCATTCATTCATTTTCTGAACTGCTAAATCCTCCAGAGGGTTTTGAGGATACTGGAGCCTATCCCAGCTTCCAACGGGTGAAGGCAGGGTACGTCAACATTTAATTCACTCAAGGCAAAAGCCGTTAGCACCAACTTTAAAGCTTTTTCAGAAAGTTTGGATTATAATAGTTAACCCTTTACAGGGCACTCATAGAAATACTCTGAAATTCAAAACGTCAACCTTAGTGTGTTATTGGAAGACACAACAAGACTTTACTAATTTGGAAAATTAAAAAAAAAATAAAAAAAAAATGGTATTGTTATGTAGAAAATCAAGGTCGATGAAGTTACCATATTTGGTTCCTTGTGCATAAGTGGCAAAAAAAAAAAAAAATCCAAGAAGTATATATAAAAAATACAAGAAAAACATGTGTAAGGTGAAAGGAACATAACTTTTAGAACATTAGACCAACATAAGTGCTGATCCAGACCCCTGTCCACATCCACATTCTCCCTTTGAACATCATTCCTTACATTAGTACCATTACTTCATGGTACCGAACAAAGCAGGTACACTCACTGTTCATGCAGAGGTGGACCTTACAGACCCTTTAGACCACATTGGACCAGAGACTGTTGACTCACTGTAACTATTGCTGTCACTGTCTTGTAATGTATGCGGAAATGACCAAAAATAGTCACTTTCCGGAAAAAGGGCTAAAATGCATGAACTATTACACAAAAGTTGAGTTTCTTGATAAGAATGTACATGAAATAAACAACTATTAGAAAACCTAAATAAAAAATCACTCATGTTTTGATTGACCATTTCATTAGCTAATAATGTTAGCGACACCATCATTAGAGCTGAATGTGTTAGCTAAGTGTGGTAGCACTAAACCCTGGCACTCTCTCTATACAAATATGACACCCTAATATATGTGTATATATTAACTTACGGTTAGCTCATTAGCTGGCAGCTAGTAGCTATCTGATATTTTTGATGACTATGGTTCACAGAATCAATTACGTCATAAATCTCCACCCTCCATGTAATATATCACAATATCCATCCATCCATCCATCCATCTTTATTTATATAGTGCCAAATCATAAGAAAAGTTATCTCACGACGCTTTACCTATGGAGCTGGTTGAAACCAGACTCTCAAGCCAATTTACAGAAACCCAACAGAATCCATCCATCCATCCATCGCCACTTATCCAAGTACCAGTCTAAGACTGACAGACTGACATTATCAGTAGCAAAAAAAGTAGATTAAAACTTATGCTATATCTTGAATTTGAAGTGAAACTAATGCTTATGATTAAGTACATACAACTCTAAATTACATAGTAAAAAGCCTAATGTGTATTTAGTATTTTAGATGTTTTCGTGTATGCAGGTTTACATCATTACAGAGCGAAAAAATGTGGCTTTATTAGAAAACTTAAATCAAAAATCGCTCGTTTTGATTGACCATTTCATTAGCTAGTAATATTAGTGACACCATCATTAGAGCTGAATGTGTTAGCGAAGTGTGGTAGCACTAAACCCTGGCACTCTCTCTATATAAATATGACACCCTAATATACGTATATATTATCTTACGGTTAGCTCGTTAGCTGACAGCTAGTGGCTATCTGATATTTTTGATGACTCTATGGTTCACAGAATCAATTACGTCATAAATCTCCGTCCTCCATGTAATATATCACAATATCCATCCATCCATCCATCCATCACCACTTATCCAAGTACTGGTCTAAGACTGACATTATCAATAGCAAAAAAAGTAGATTAAAACTCATGCTATATCTTGAATTTGAACTGAAACTAATATTTACGATTAAGTACATACGACTCTAAATTACATAGTTAAAAGCCTAATGTGTATTTAGTATTTCAGATGTTTTCGTGTATGCAGGTTTATATCATTACGGAGTGAAAAAATGTGGCTTTTGTTTCCTTTTTGCACATTTCAACAGAGAACAATAGTCCAACTATGTAATAGTCTAAATATGACCCAGACTGTGTATATTTCCTGTGTTTTGCCTCTGAAAGACCCATTAGATCATGGTTTTTAGATTCGGACTTGACATCTAAAATCCATCTTCTAGACCAAAACTTGAAAAAAAAAAAAGGGGCAAACATGACAAAACCAAAAAACTAATACTTTATAGGAGTTTGACTGTGACTCATTTAGTTCTAGTAAATACACACACACAAAAAGACAATAACAGACCCCACTCCCTGCCGAGTCTTAAACGCTTTCACAGGGTAGACATGGACATGACATAAATGTAATGGGAACCAGACCTGTGAAAGCAGACTTCAGATGTTCACGTATAAATGTGATTACACTTGAACTTCTGTTAGAAATATCAACTTTTGCTGTCATAACTTTGTTTCTCCTTCTTCTTGTCTTTTTCCTTGTCACTAATCACCCTCTTTTTTCGCTCTTACATTCTACCCGAGCTGACTTCCTCCTGACGCGACATCAAAAAACAAAAAAGTCAATGCACAGGAGACTGAGGGGCTGATCAATATTCAACAGCGAACCTCCGACTCCTCCGAGCTACATCCTTCCCACAATTCTCACGCCAGATACGGATAGAGCTCATTTCCATCGTTGTTTCACTGACACACTTCTATCGCAAAAATCTCTCACACAACCTCTCTGAAAACAGAAAATGTGCAGCTTCATGTTCAGGACGTGGACTCAGGGCGCTGACTGCTGGAGCAGATGCAGGACATTACTGGCTGCCTCCCATGTAACTTGACACTGTAATTACTCTAAGGTGACTCGATCCCCAGAGGCCTTCCAACCCAACAAAGAACAATAAAAGTGAAAGAGGGAAAAAAAAAAATGAACTCTGTAGACCCCGACCAGCCCAGAACTGCAGACACACAGCAGACCTGGAGGAAAACGCACAGCTTGGACGACCTACATACATACACACACTACAGGAATATTTTAATCCATTAAAACACAGAAACAAAACTTTCTTTGTCCTCTGTCATGACATACCTCGTCTCGCACCTTTCTCAGTTTTTTTTTTTTTTTTTTTTTTTTTCTGGAAGATTAAATGAATAAATGAAAAATCACAGAATGTATTTGTGACTCATTAAATGTGCTCAGACAACAGATTGGTCTTTGTAATAAAACAGCTTTGTTCTTCTGCTCAAAAGAAGTAACAGTCACTAGGATAAGAAATAACATTTCTTTCATCCTAGACGATGATCAGTAACAGCTAGAACTAGGCGACATATCCAAAAAATAGGACCAATGACCTTGTAGCTCACCGGCCAAATTAAAAGCTTTGGGAAATGTATCCAGATGCCATTTATTATCACCCAGTTCTGTGTATTTATTATATTACAGAAATAGCCCATGCTTTGGTCATATTCCAATCAGATCTGTAAAAAATTCAAATTCCAACTTGATATCATTGATACTGATTTATTGGATCAATCCACTTCCTATCTCTTCTAATGGGAAAAATTTTCAAAGTTGCACCAAATCCAGAATCCGATCCAAATCGAAATAATTTCAATACCTTGTGTTGACATCATCATACAGAAGCTGTATACCAAGTTTGAAGTCAATCAGAACTGTAGTTTCAGAGAAAAAGACGATTGAAATTTTTTCCCCATAAGAGCCCATGTTAAATTTTCCGTAAGTTCCCGGATCCAGAAGAAGATCCTGATCAGCATGTGGACATTATGTTTTGGTCATCTCCCCATCAGGGCTGGACTGTAGAAATTTACACTGGATATCATTTATATTTACTGAGTTATCGCATCAATCCACTTCCTATCTGTTATAATGGGGAAATATCTCAAAGTCGCACCAAATCCAGAATCAAATTGGGATCCAAATAATTTCTCTAACTTTTGTTGACATGATCAAAAGAAGCTGTATACCAAGTTTGAAGTCAATCAGATTTGTAGTTTCGGAGAAGAAGACAACTGAAATTTTTGTAACAGACGACAATAGCTTACGGACTGTCGGCCGGCAAGCTAAAAATTGCATCACTGTCATGTGACTTGTTTATTCGAACATTAACCACATGATGGTGCTGAACAGCGTATTTATCCAGGTTCATGGAGACAAAAAACGACTGAATGTGTACGAGGTTATTATTGAAAACACAGGTGGGAAATATCTGTTTATATAATTATATATTTACATGGACTAAGAGGAGCTGTCAATCACAGATTTAACCCCTCCTACTGAAAACAGAGTCTAGATGAGGCGGATCCCTGTTTTTTTCATTTATTTATTTGAATTAATTCCCTTATAATTACTGCTCTTCTTTTATCTTTTATCTATGTTTGGCTGTTCTTGTCTCTATTTCTCACCATTTTTACAATTTTTTGTATCTTTTTACAACAGTAGAGTTTTATTATTATTTTTATCCTGTGGGTTTAGTTTATGGTTTATCCTGATGAATTAAATGTACTAAAAAAGGATGGAAAATTTTTAGGTAAGTTCCCGGATCCAGAAGAAGATCCTGATCAGCATGTGGCCATTATGTTTTGGTCATCTCCCCATCAGGGCTGGACTGTAGAAATTTACACTTGATATCATTTATATTTACTGAGTTATTGCATCGATCCATTTCCTATCTTTTATAATGGGGAAATTTGTCAAAGTGGCACCAAATCCAGAATCCGATCCAGATCCAAATAGTTTCACTAACTTTTTTTGACATCATCATAAAGAAGCTGTATACCAAGTTTGAAGTCAATCAGAATTGTAGTTTCGGAGAAGAAGATGATTGAAATTTTTGTGACGGACACCAGACGCCGCCGCCAGACACCGCATGACGACAATAGCTTACGGCCTGTCGATAGGTAAGCTAAAAATAGGACCGATATCTTTGTACCTCACCAGCATGTTCTATGAAGAATCAATACCAAGGTGAGTTTGTGAGATTGTCAGGTTCTGTTGATATGTTAGAGTCCTGTGGTCTGGATGCAGAAGATCAATATCTGAATAGAAGTGGGTGGTACTTTCACTGGAGGAGAATATGACTTCCTATCAGTGCTCAGCAGTAACTATATTGATATCTCTAACCATTTCCATGTCATAAACCATCAACATATGGACCATTATAAGCAAAGGACAATTTTAATAGTTCCAAAATTTGTCAAAAATTTTTTAAAAAATCTAAATTTGTCAAAACTATGAACAAATTTTGTAGACATTGTCCCAAGAAAGCTACATAAAAATTTTAAATTAATCCAACCATTAGTTTCAAAGCAGATTGTTGAAATCTAGATATTGGTAACCTTGAGTTTGACCCTTCAAGGTCACGAAATCCAAATGAAAGTCCATATATGACTTCCTATCAGTGCTCAATAGTAACTATATTGATATCTGTAACCATTTCCATGCTATAAGTCATTACAAAATGGCCCGTTACACTGGTCTACAATTTTTTCGAAATTATTTGCTTCAGACATTAAATGTGCTAAATGTTACGTATTTTAATAAGATTAATTGGAAAATAAATGACAAAAGTGCCGGTTTGCTAATGTTTTCAAGGTATATGATTAAGTGTTAGTACACATATATATTGGTTTATGTACATTTATATAATAGTTTTATAAATCTTCCACTAAATAGAACCTGTAAAGTGAATGTATTCTAATGTGCAGACAGTGTTTTGAAGTAGACCTTGTAGCTCTGAGACAAATATTCCTTTTGAGTCAAACCCATTCTCTCGTTAATTCTTGAATTTCACATTTTGACCCAAGGCTGTATCTTGGAAAGTTCAGCCAACCAGCATTTTTGACTTGATTTTTCTTTATCAGTGACTCTCATGTGGTAAAATTTCATTACTTTTATTCTGGAACCATTTTCCTTGTAGACCAGTGTTATAAGTAAAGGCAAATTTTTAATATTTAAGAAATTAGTAAAAAATGCAAAAATCGAATTTTCTCAAAATTATGAACAAACTTCATAGACATTGTCCTAATGAAACTAAATATAAAAGTTGAAATTAATCTAATCCATAGTTTTGTTAAAGATAATGTTTGAAGAAATTGCTAACAAAAATGACGACGACCGACACAGCACCTTCACAACAGCCTATGGTCTATTAGCCGGTGAACTAAAACTTATCTCTAAATTTTTGGATGTGTTATGGTCGATTTACTATTTTAAGTGATTATTTTCTGGTTGTAAGACCTGAAGACAAAATCTGATTAAAAAGTTGGTTATGTTTATGTTTGGAGAAACATATTCTCAACTAATATATTACAAGAAGCCAACAGGTTGCATTTTTAATTTATGTTGAGCAAAAATAGGTCTTCAGAGTTTCAGAGATTTTGTAGTTTAGGCATTATTCACATTATTCAGAGAGCAAAGCCCCAATTAACTGAATTCATTCCATATATTTCCAAGCCGTCGTGAGTTTATAAGACATTATTTCATGATTATTCTGTCAACACACAAGAAAACCCCTTTGAAAATCATGTGCATATTTTCAAGTAAACGCCTAAAAACAGTTGGAGCGTTGCCTGTCCTGATGACATGTTGTGAGATCCGTTGCATCAATCATTTAGGGGGGTCATTAACAAACACTATTTCCAAGAAATCCAACACCGACCAAAACAAGACAATAATTTCACACATCCACTTACATGTGGATTTAGTCCAAACCCTATTATGACTGTAAAGCAGGGGTGTCAAACTCATTTTAGTTCAGGGGCCACATTCAGCCTAATATGATATAAAATGGGCCGAACCAGTAAAATAATATAAATAATAGGATAAGAACTGATAAATAATGCCAACTCCAAAGTTCTCTGTATGTTTTAGAGTGAAAAAAGTCAAATTCCGTAATGAAAATGTTTACATCTACAAACTGTACTTGAACATAACATGAAGAAATATGAACAACCTGAAAATTCTTAAGAAAAATAAGTGCAATTTTAACAATGTTACACCTCAGTTTATCATTTTTATATATGCATCACACAAATACACAAAACATTTAGTAACAGGCTGAATATTTGTACAATTCCACATCCATCTTTTCTTAAGACATTTCAAGTTGTTAATATTTTTTTAAAAGGCTAGTCTGTAAATCTAAACATATTTATGTAATTTTACTTGCAATTTTTTTACACTAAAACAAAAAGGAAAAATTGCAGTTTTCATTACCTCCGCCAAGGAGGTTATGTTTTTGCCAGGGTTTGTTTGTTTGTTTGTCTGTTTGTCTGTCCGTTAGTGTGCAACATAACTCAAAAAGTTATGGACAGATTTGGATGAAATTTTCAGGGTTTGTTGGAAATGGGATAAGGAAGAAATGATTAAATTTTGGTGATGATCGGGGGTGGGGGAGCCCACGGGGGGGGGGGGGGGGGGGGGGCAGACCAGAAAATTTCATCAAAATCTGTCCATAACTTTTTGAGTTATGTTGCACACTAACGGACAGACAGACAGACAAACAAACCCTGGCAAAAACATAACCTCCTTGGCGTGGGGGGGCCCACGGGGGGGGCCACTGATCAGCCTTGGCGGAGGTCTGCGCTCTCTGAGTGCTTCTAGTTGCTTATAGGTTATTATGATAGTATTTTACTGGTCTGACCCACTTTAGATTGAACTGACCTAAAATTATGTAAACATCCTTGATTGCTAATTTCTTCAGTATAATTTTTGCATTTCACAAATTCATCCCAGGGGCCGGATTGGACCCTTTGGTGGGCGGGTTTTGGCCCCCGGGCCGCATGTTGACATGATGACACCTGTGCTGTAAAGGGACGTAAAATTCATGGTTTGGCGCAAACCTTTATTTACATTTTAGTAAGAAAAGCTTAACATTTTATATTATCTAAATGGACATGTCTCTACCTGAAACTATTGTATACAACATATTTTACCATTAATATAATTTCAGATATTCTCTGATCTAAAAAAAATTTATCAAATAATCAAGTATTCCGTCTTGTAGATTAGCTCCTCCTGCTTCAACATGATGGACTTCAGATAAATGTAAAGAGTCTTCACCTGGGTTTAACTTACTAAATAGGTCAGATCTTTCCATTGTATAATTTCTTCAGTGATTAATATGTTTCAGTTCTTTAACCTTAAACTGATGCTGCGAGGATTCCTCAGTTTGTAGAAAGCATAAAGAGTGGACTGAGTTTGAATGAACCCTATTTCATAAGAATTACGACATGTCGCAAGATGGGACTTAATTAGAATCACGCATCAGAAGCCAAACACTCCAATGGAAACACCTACAAGTAACAATAGTACTTTGTCGAAATTGTAGAAATATTGTTTTTATTTTGTGGAAAACTATAATGGAAACCCAGCTACAGACATATAGAACAGTGAACATAGAATACCATCCAGTCCTTTGTCCCACTTGGAGAGCACAAGTGACAAAACCCAAATTCGCAGCCAAACATTGACCGCTAGACCACTGACTGGGATGGAGAATGCTGCATAACACAGTTTGGTTTATTGTTCAGTGGGTTTCAGAGGCTCACAGCAGTAATTCTGCATAAAAAGTCGCTATTACATGCTATAAATTACATCAAGACTGCCTTAAAGAAAATAGTGAAGAATAAAGTTCACAAAAGGCTTTTCCAGTTGAAAAATGGAGCTGTGGTGGGTTAAATCAAATACCAGCAGGAAACTGATCCAGAACACATATTAAACTACTAACCCTGTTCTCCATTTATGTCAGACGGAACAAAGAAAATCTGTTGCAGACTCTGCACGCACCTCTAATATCCAAACCTGTTAGAAAGCCTCAAAGCTTATTGTGAAAGGCTTCAAATTAGGATAATTTAATTTAAGACTTTATTAGACTTTTAGACTCACAGGTAGCACAGGAACCAAAATGGAGAGCCCGACTAGTGGCTGCTTATGATTGAGAAAACCTGAGGCCAGGTTGAACAGCTTTAACACACACACACACACACACACACACACACACACACACATGCAAACCCTCCAGGGACCGAGCCTGGCCATGTCCAACTGCAGAGCTCAGGATGACTCAAGCCTGAAGACATTTCCTCTTACCGCAAGTACAGTTGGCTGTGACTCCGGTTATATAAAGAAGATATTTTTTCCCATCCTCCTTGTGCACCACCTCCCCTCAACCTCCATTAAAACTGGCTCCCAACACACACAAAGGAATGAGGGAGAGACGAGGTAATGAAAACGGAGAGAATGGTAGAGAAATAGATGGTACAAGAAACTCCTCTTGATGTCTAATCTTGGTCGTTTCACTGCAGATTCAGGACAGTAATACAGAATAAAAGGTTTCACTTACTTTTTTATTACTCTCTACAAGAAGTAATTTGTTACAGAGCGTGTTTTTTTTTTTATAGTAACTCCTCTACCTTAAGCTCATTTTCATTAGGGAATCAACTTTGTAGTTTCTGCCCTTTATTGACCCAATTTGGAGACCTTTTTTGAATTATTGAAAATGAGATGAACCTTAGAGAATTTGGGGATCTTCGGATGGAAAACAGTCGGCTAAAGAAGACTGGTTTCCTCCAAGGACACTGCTCGAGGTGTTACACCCAGAGTTGAGAAAGTGTTGTACCTTGTGCACTTCAGGAAAACTGCAAGAGCAAAGTTCCAGAGAGACCATGGAAGAACTCTTCAACTTTTTTACACAGTTTCTCTGCAACCAAGCAACACCCAGGAATGATTGCTGCTTTTCACTCGTCAGTGGTAGCTCCTCTACAACATATAGCAGGAACCTGTAACTGTCCATAATCTTATTCTAAACTTTGACAGGACTGCAGAGACTGGAGCGTCATCGGAGGATTAAGCAGAGAAACAATGTCCCAATGCAAAACAAACCACAAACACTGAGGAAACTTTGCAGCCTCGAGCTGTAAACACTTGCAGACCGTAATGCCATTCTGTTTCAAATGATGTGCATCATCTTCTTGCTTGGCTAAGAAACTCTGGATAACTTTTAAAAATGCAGAGTGAGACAGCGGCTCGCATCCAGGCCTGGCATCATGGCTGACTGAGGCTATCACACATGAACTAGAGACTGAAAAGTGGAAAAAAAAAAAAAAAAAAATCTAGCACCTGCAGTAACTTCTCACTCCAATGAAGTGGGAAATGGTTTCGGTGGCTGATCTCAAAGCATCTGGCAGAAGAACCAAAGGGTTCAAGATTCAGGCTATTGGTGGTGGAGTACTTTTATCTCTTCTAGTCCTTTTGGAGTGTACAAGCATAAGGAATAACACGCAGAAGTTATATCCTCGCCAAACGGAGCCAAGCAGCCCCTACATTTGAAGCATGAGGGTTCACGAGGCAAGACAGCAGATTATTGGACCTAATGATGCAAAATCAGACCTTAGATGTATGCTAGACAGTGATGTTTGCCCTGGGAAAGCCCATAAACCATTTAGTGCACACAGCTTCGATGCTAGCACACTAAAAATGAATGCTCTTTTCTATCCACATACTGTTCTATCCACATATTTACCTCTGACAAGGAGAAGCCAACAGTTTCTGCCATATATAGTTTTTACCAACTGCTGTCAGTCTGATAAACACACACAAGTGTCGAAGATAAACAGTGCAACATATGGAGGGATCTCAACCACATTGTGCAATATTGATTGACTTCGGCTATATTCAGCGCAATACTTTTTTAACATCGGATTAGTACTGATTTTTATACTTTTATCACAGATTTTATAATGTGCATAATTTATATATGGATTTTTATATATTTTTATACTATTTTATTCTGTCTATGAGTGTTTTATCCATGTGCTTTTTTAGAGACCAATGCATAGTCAGTTCGTTTTTATATTACATCTATGATGGAAATGTTTAAATGATTTAAAAGAATCTGAAATACAACAGATGACAACAAACATGCAGCCTCACGCAGATAAGGTCTGCGGCTATGGATAAAGAAATATACAAAATCCTAGCCCAGCAGCTGGAGGATGCCTCTTCAGTGCAAACCTCTCCTCTGGCCAACAACAGAGAAAAGGCCCTGAAACAGCTCCCATTATTAGTGTTCATTCAGTGAAAGTCCAGAGAAGAAGGTGCGACTCATTTAGAAAATACTCAGCAAAGACCATGGAGAAATTGTCCTTCCTCATAAAAGTCTGAAATGTGCTTAGAAACAGACCCAGACTAAGGCTGCAGGCAGATATGGCCCAAATGTGATTTTTTTTTTACCCATATGTGACCTGTGTCTGATCTGTTAAAGGCAGTTTGAACAGCACAAATCTGATTTTTTCAAATTCGACCCAGGCCACTTTCATATGTGGTCCTAAACCTGATATGCATCCGATATTTTGCAATGTGACTTCAGTTTGAGCGGCCAGGTTGCATTTAATCGACCTTTATGTCATTGAAATGCGACAACTGTCACAATTCTGAATCCCAGGAGGAGAAGCAGCGGGAAAAACATAATTACTTCCATAAACACATTGTGTGTCTGCATGGTCATGTATTATCGCAAAACCTCTTTTATGCATGTGGGTCATTTCAGGATCGCATTCAGTCCATACTCAAAACTGATACAAGTCACATTTAATCTGAAATATGAATAAGCACATAAAAAAATAATCGGGTTTCACAAAAAAATCTGAATTGTGCATTAAGACCTGCTGTCTGAACAGAGCCTAAGGTGGATGTGTTTAGGTGAATAGTACTGATCGCCAGTGTTGTTCAAGTTACTTCCAAACTGTAATCCATTACAGACTACTTGTTACTGTTATTTAAAAGTAATTCCTTACCTTACAATATTACTGTCTCAGAATTGTAATCTGTTACATGACTTCTACTACTTTTGAGTTACATACAGACTCTTCTCATAAATGGTGCGTGCGCAGTAGAACCACCCCACCACCACCACCACCACCCCAAAGTCAAATAATAATCCCCCCAATACAAGAGATAGAAGAGCCTTGGGACGCATAAATTTGCGCTGCTGAAGTACATGTGGACAGACAGCTAAGTAAGTAACACTACGGTCTACGATGTTTGAATCCCAGTAGGAACGCTTGTACTGTTTTCTACATTTTACATGTTCAAACAGGGGGCAGGGCCAAGGACACCAGTAGATAAATCCACAATCGATACAGAATTCTAACTAGTCATAGAAACGTTAGCTTACCTTGTCATTGCTGATCACAGGGATCATGGTAATGCTAACTAGCGTCTGTAAATCACGGTTAGGGTTAGTAATGAGCATACGTCCATGTGGACAATCGACTGTCTTCTGCCGTCTGCACCCACTGGCTGAACACCAACAGGAAATAGAACTTTACAGATGCATTTTTGTTCTTTAAGGTCTCATGGTCTTGCGGTCTTGTTTTGTGTTTTCACTTGAGCAATTAAATTACGGGTGAAAAGTGTGTTGTACTGTAATGCAAGCGCTATTGAACATGTACCAAGTAAAATATTACTGAAAACTAATTAGTAATGTCGTACACTACTGCGTTACAGCAAAAAAATAATCTGTTACTGTAATGCATTACTTTTGTAACACATTACTCTAAACACTGCTAGTAGCACATGTCTGGGCTGACATTTACCAAGAAACAAAAAACAAGTAAACCAACCTCTGCAGGTAAATACATCATCACACACTGACAGAGGAATAGAAATGATGATTATTATTGTGTGATTTTATCGAGACTATTCTTAATACCTTAACAGTTTTCTGTTTTTGGAAATTGTTGCCTTTAACATTAACAGATGAGCTATATGAAATGCTGCTCTGGACAATCTTGGGGTTGAAGTACTGAAGGCCAGTGTATTTCTGCAAAACTTAGAAGTGCCACTTGTTTAATCAGGTCTACTCATCTTCTGTTTTTAATGTGAATTATAAGTTGCGATGGACACATTTGCATCTTGCATTACTCTTATAAAGACATCCATCTATATGTATTACATGAATATTACATGAATAAAGTGAATTCAAGTATTAAGTGTGAGACATGTGGGTGGGATGGAGATCAGAAAAAAAGCAGAGTAATACGGCTGAAAATGTTCAGACAGCGTATTTAGAATTATTACAATAAAGGTCAAGTCATTACAGACTGATATTTGGTCCTGAGTGAAAGCTGAAAAAGCTGAACAGGAACAATAAGATGAAAACAACTTTTAAAAAAATTAAATGAAAATGAGGCAAAAGATGCAACAAGATGAAAAACTAAAACTCCACAAAATATGTATTATAAGGTAAAATGTGCCTGTAGTAGAGTTTGTGATTTACTTACTTGCTTAGTTTGTTCATTTTAAAGAAGTTAAAGTAAAGGAAATGAATGCCATCTGATTTCTTACTTATAAAATGAACACATAAATGTCATAAAAAAACATTATTTTTGGTTTCAGGACATTTCACGCTTCTAGAGGTAGAACATTCAGTACCATTATGATAGAATGTTGGTTCAACATCAAATAATATATCAGTAAAACTAAGAAAAACAACAAAATATTGAAACACATACAAGTGTTTTAACTGAGAATGAGACCAACATTAACCCTAAAAGACAAAAGACAAATGTGTGTAGTAGAGGTCAGTCATGTGACTTAAGTCAGACTTAAGTCACAAGTTTTAGATTGTGAGACTTAAGACAAACTTATGAAACACTCAACTCGACTTACTGTTCACCTGATTGAACTTTGACTCAAGGCAGATGATTTTACTCGTCGAACTGCTCAGAAATATATCAAGAGGTCAGAAATGAATGACACTAAAACCACTGGAATAGGACAAGGTTTTCATGGTTTGATGACATGGTAAAGACAACAGTTGGGAACATGTATAGGATGGGTTACTTCTGTTAAAGTACTAATACACACTGCAAGTACTTATACAACAAGTAAAAGTATTCATTCATTCATTCATTTTCTGAACCCGCTTTATCCTCACTAGGGTCACGGGAGTCGCTTGGAGCCTATCACAGCTACATAGGGGCGAAGGCGGGGTACACCCTGAACAAGTCGCTAGTTCATCGCAGGGCTGAACATATAGAGACAAACAATCACTCTCACATTCACACCTATGGGCAATTTAGATTAACCAATTAACCTATCACGTCTTTGGATGGTGGGAGGAAGCTGGAGTACCCAGAGAGAACCCACGCAGACACGGGGAGAACATGCAAACTCCACACAGAAAGGTCCCACCCCCTGTCGACTGGTGTTGGAATCGAACCCACGACCGTCTTGCTGTGAGGCACGAGTGCTAACCACTGCACCACCGTGTCGCCCCAAGTAAAAGTACTGTCATTAAAAGTAGGTGATTGCTTAAGTATAATCAGCCAATTGCAGTTTATATATCAGAGGTCAAAGAGTTCATTACACAGAAAAATGGTCATAAAAGTATAAAACTGGAAGCACTCGGAGAGCGCAGACCTCCGCCAAAGCAGATCAGTGCCCCGGATGTGGATGAAAATTTCAGGAAATGTTGATACTGGCACAAGGAACAAATGATTACATTTTGGTGGTGATCGGGGGTGTGGGGGGCCACTGATCTGCCTTGGCGGAGGTCTGCGCTGTCTTTTCTAGAAAAGCACTCGTAGAGCGCAGACCTTCGCCAAAGCAGATCAGTGCCCCACCACCACCACCACCGCCAAAATTTAATCATTGTTCCTTGTGCCAGTATCAACATTTCCTGAAATTTTCATCCAAATCCATCCATAACTTTTTCAGTTATCTTGCACACAGACAAACAAACCAATGCTGACAAAAACATAACCTGCTTGGCGGAGGTAATCATGATGATATTTTTTCAATGTGCTGAACACATATTGCACACATTGGTGTTCCTCTGGGGTCAATTTGACCCTAAGCTGCTTTATCTGCGTAAAACTGGTCTGTGTGACCTCACATCCAAACACCTGCAGGTGCAGAGTTAATACTTTTGAGTTGATCCATAACAGGGGTGGTGGGGAAAACAACTATTCCCACCAGAGCTTTGATACTTTTCATGGTGTTGACATGTGGGAAACAACTTGACTTGTGAACTCCTGCCAAAATGAGGAAGCTGATGTAGGATTGGAGTTGAACACATTCAAGTCTTTCCAACTACACATACCTCCCCTCCAAAATTATTTTAAGTACAATATTAATAAGAATAATAATAGACAAAATGCCTGACACAAAAACTTGGTCAAAAATTTTTTGTAAATCATTTTCTAGAAGCAAATATCTCTGGGGTCAGATTGAACCCAAGGGTAAAATGTGCTAGTAATAACTGAGGATAATAGGTGGGTTAATATTGTTCATAGATACAAATATTGTCAATACTGTAAATTGTGCCTATTTGTATTTTATCCAGTTTTATTTGTTATTTTTTATTCTATGAAGCTCTATTCTTATGTTACCTTATTAAATTCTAAATTATTACCCTGCCCCGCCCAAGGGATATTTTTTGGTTTGGTTTCTTTGTTTGTTTGTTAACCCTCTAGCAGCAAAACTACTGGTTGAATTCATATCAAATTGGGTTTATAGATTGCCAGTGACGGAGAATAGATGTGGTTACATTTTGGGAAAAGTACGTCCAAGTTCAATTTTTTTATGAATTTTTAAAATCTTTTTTTTTCTCCCATTTACTTATAATGGGCAAAATTTCACATGTCTATAAAAACATCAATTTTGTTTCAATTTCCTTCAAACTTATCACATATATAGAGGCAATTGATAAGCTGACATCCGAACATGCATAGACATAATGACATCAGCTGGATCGATGCCAAAATAAACCATAATATGTGCGAGGGGTGGGGTTTATTGTGCCTGGCACCACTCGTTTAATTTTTTTTTTTTTTAATCTTATTTTTTAGTTTTTGTAATTTTATATTCTTATTTCTGCAGCACTGGTGTTTGTAAATGTTGCTGCACTGACTGGAGCTGCACTTCTACTTTCATTGCACACACGATAATAAAGGCTTTTCGATTCTATTCTATTCTATTCTATAAACAGAAGTGCCTTGACATTCAAATACATCACAATAATGATAATCATCTTCTTATCATCCTAGCACAAGTAATTGCTTCTGTCTAGAGGTACTGCCTTTTCTGTGCACACTGGGTAATTAATCATATTGGTCAGTTACCTTTCATGTGAAATGCATGCAACACAACCTAAAACATTACTATACTGCATTTATGTTATATATACTGTATATAACTGCACACACTGATGGTAAAGCCCTTTTCATTAGTAAGATAACATTTACGTTGACTTTACAGCCCGGTGCTTCATACCACAGTGGCTTCTGCCTAAAAATAGATATGTCCTGTTTAATTCTATATTTCTGACTTTCTGACAATTGGCGCCTGATAGTGATCAGTGAACGGACAGAAGAGGAAGTGGGTCTGACATTGAGCCTTTGTACGCAGATGTAATAGAGGAAGTCTGACTGTCACTGTAAGGAAGCATCACAGAACCACACGCACAGGATGGATTAGACTCTACTTCTTGTCACCTTCCAAAAAAAGAGAAAAATATTAAGAAAAAAAAATAAAAATTGAGATTTGCTGCTGCAGCTTTGGAAAACCAGCAGATTGAAAAGCAATAAATAAGACGTGGGGCTGGAAATTGTTAAATGTTCTGTGCAGATCGTGTTTTATTAAGTACAAGGCCAGAGCCTCGGAAATCTGCTCCCTTTTAACATCCTATGGAATTTCCCTCGCACTGGAAAGTCCCAGTTCAGCTCCACGGGGCCGAGTGTGTGTGTGTGTGTGTGTGTGTGTGTGTGTGTGTGTGAGTGCACTGTGAACACATCGAGCTGCAACACACAGATTATTATATTACCCGTTCTGGGAAAGATGGTTTACATTGACATCTCTAAACACTTCTCGAATGACAAAAAGACCAAGCGTGCAACATCACTAAAATCAAAGTGCAAACATTTACTTAAAATATTCAAGAATGTTGCAGTGAATTATAATTTCTACAAGCTTTGGACGAGCTCCAAAACTCAACAAATGAAACAACTGCATCCACCAGTAAGTGATTATTTTAATGTATACGAGTAAAAGTGGTTGGATTTTATGAGCCAGCACTTACTGTGTCATTACAGCTTTTCTCCCTCTTCAGTAAAACTTGGATATGTGTGTGTGTGTGTGTGTGTGTGTGTGTGTAAGTGTGTGTGTGTGTGCGCGCGACGGCATGTGTGGAGATAAAGTTGGCCGACGGTCAAACCCCGACTTTGAACATTAAACAATGTCTATACATCAGCAAACACAGACAGATTTTTGGATCAAGTGAACGCAAGTGTTCCAGCCTAAGAGGAACTGGATTGAAGCTAAATCAAACAAAGTAACACAAAATCTGTGAATAATCTCCTCTACCTCTTCACTCTTCCAACAAAACCAAGAGGAAGAGTACATAAAAAGAATGGATCGTACTTAGTCTTCAGAAAAACAAAGTTTGCCTTGAGATTTCCTGTTGATGTCACTTTTATCTCATATTACTGGTATAATCTGATGCTTTTTTTTTTTTTTAGAATATTTCCCTTTTTTTCAACTAAAAAATAAGCATGTTCTTGTCAATGTAGTTATAAATTTCCTTAGAATATACTGTTCCACTTTTCACTTTCATAAAATATATCTGCTCTTGAACTATTATACATTTTTAACATGTACTACAGCTTACGATTAAAGGTTAACTCGCTTTATTATTCCAGTGTTCCAAATTCGGTCTCAGCATTTTACCCATCCTTATACAAACACAGCATTAGCAATTAGCATTAGCGCATGTTCTTGTCAGTGTAGTTATAATTTACCTTAGAACAGGGGTGTCAAACATACAGTCCGGGGGCCAAAACAGGCCCACTAAAGGGTCCAAATCCGGCCCGTGAGATGAATTTGCAAAGTGCAAAAATTACACTGAAGATTTTAACAGTCAGTGGTTTCAAAGTCATTTTAGTTCAGGGTCCATCCACATTTAGCTAAAATCAATCTCAAGCAGGTTGGACCAGTAAAATACTATCATAATAACGTATAAATAATGAAACTCCAAATTTTTCTTTTTGTTTTCCTGTAAAAAAATAAAATAAAATGAAAAATACTTGAAAACATTTACATTTACAAACTATCCTTGCACAATAAAATATAAATACCATGAACAACCTGAAATGTCTTAAGACAAATAATTGTAATTTTACTCATTTCTGCTTGTCATTAAATGTTTTGTGCATTTGTAGATCCACTGGGATCTGTAAGTTGTAAGGCACATGTGTAGATGATAAACTGAGACATAATATTGTTAAAATTATACTTATTTTTCTCAAGAAATTTCAGGTTGTTCATGTTATTCACATTTTTTAAGGATAGATTGTTGATTTAAAAACATTTTCATTATGTAATTTAAAATTTTTTGCTCTAAAACATAGAGAAAAATTTGTAGTTGTCATTATTTATAGGTTATTATGTTATTATTTTACTGGTCCGGCCCACTTGAGATTGTGTTGGGCTAAATATGGCCCATGAACTAAGATGAGTTTGACACCTCTGCCTTAGAATATACTATTCCACTTTCATCTTTCAAAAAATATATCAGCTCTTGAACTATTATACATTTTTAACATGTACTACAGGTTACGATTAAAGGTTAACTCGCTTTATTATTCCAGTGTTCCAAATTTGGTCTCAGCATTTTACCCATCCTTATACAAACACAGCATTAGCCTTAGCAATTAGCATTAGCGCACATTAGGAGTTCCACTAGAATGATTCCAGTACCAACCAGTTAGTGAAAGCATATCTGTTTTTTATATATTTTCCTCATGTATTTCTTATCTTACAAGATTATGTGCCTTTTCGCATACTCTAAAATTCGACAGAGAAACTTATCTCCATACTTTTATAAGACTTTCACACAAAATTCCAGACTTTTCAAGGTCTTCAAAACAGTGTTTCAAATTTCCATACTTTTTAAAACTTTCAAGACCTGCACAAGCACCCTGTCAAAGGACAAAAACCTCTGGGCAGCTAGTACAACCTGAAAATAACTGACGAATCCACTTCATTTTATGCAGCACATTATTTTGCAGAGATTTAATCATTTCAATATTATGACCCATTTCTGTGTTTGCAAAAGTTCAACAAAAAACCTTCGATCTCACATTTTGTTAAAGGAGTTATATTTTGCTTTTTTAAATGGAATTATGCATATTAAAACATTTCTCTGTGGTCTACATAAACTGTAAATGCTCTGCTTGGGTCTGAATTCTTCATTAATTCAAGTCCACAGGTCCATCTTCAACCCTATTTCTGAGTAATGACACCAGAAAGGTGGTTCTGAGCGCTGGCCCTTTAAATGCACATGAGCCACTTCAGGCCCCACCCCCTCCAGGTTGTTGACCGTGCTTTCTGTCCTGTTCAACCACTTGTGTTCAATAATACAACCAACAACTGAACATTTTAGGTAATCATCTCAAAGTTTGGACATATTTTCAGTTTTTACTACAACCGCTGCTGCTGACAAACAATTATGTCGTACTTGGAGAAATGTTGGTCGGAAGTCTTGACCTTTTATGTGCAAATGTCGTGACGTAACTAGTTATAAAACGTAACAAATTAAGCAGGAATTGAAACGGGTCGTAGAAATCCACTCGATTTTTGCTGGAATGAATATAAAGATAGCTTTGCAGCACCTGGAGGGTTCAAATTCAACCTTTTTGAAATATCAGAGTCCAAATATACAAATAAATGAACCAAAGACAAATAAAAGTGGGTTTAGATAAATGACCCCTTTAAGGCTGTTGATCCCTATCCACCTGCCAAACAACCAAGATAACTTCTACCTCTATTCTGAAATGAAAGACCGACCCACAGCACTAGTACAGAGCTAATAAAATGTAGCTACACAAGTCTAGTATATAAGGAGTGGAGGGAATCACGGTCTCGTCACCCATTAGAAATGTGGGGGCTTGGGGCTGATGGGTAAGTTGAATGCTAGCCTACCGACATAGCCAAATAGTAAAGGAGTCCTACAAAAGGCTGGCCAGGTGGACAGCAAGACACAACATGTTCATTTAGCCAATCTGTTAGCGGTGCGGTGGAGTAGAGGTTAGCAATTCCAATTCACAACAACAAAATTTGGGATTCGATTCTCAATTGGAGCCTTTTTTGTGTTGAGTTGAACTGTTCTCTGTCCTCCTGTCTCCCCCACCATTAAAAGCAGGTACATATGGAATAAATCTCCTCTCAGTGCCCCAGATAACAGTGATTATGAAGATCTGGAGTTGGTCCTTGAGTGCCTTGAGACGCTAATGTGTGCTAACGCTAATGCTAGGTATCTCATGCACAGTAGTCATGGTAAAAATTATTAGACCACCCCTTGTTTTCTTCAATTTCTTGTTCGTTTTAATGCCTGGTACAACTAAAGGTAGGAGTATATGGGGACCGTAATAGTTCATGAAGTTTGAATTTGAACCCTCCAGGTGCTGCAAAGCTATCTTTATATTAATTTTGGCAAAAATCAAGTGGATTTCTCGAACCAGTTTCAATTCCTGCTTAATTTGTTACATACAGTCACGGAAAAAAATACTAGTCCACATCTTGTTTTCTTCAATTTCTTGTTCGTTTTAGTGCCTAGTACAACTAAAGGTACATTTGTTTGAATAAATATAATGATATCAACAAAAAATAGTTCATAGTAGTTTAATTTCAGAGCTGATATCTATCCATTTTCCATGTTTTCTTGATAATAACCAAAATCACTTCAGTTCTTACATCAATACCTATAGCATTGTACTGACAAAAACAGTGCTTTTAGGCATTCCATGATTTCTTTTCTGTTTTAGTCACATGATACACACAGGAGTTAGTACTTGATTGAGTTTATCTGTTACTGTTTTAATATTGATGTGTTTCGGTGTGTGTGTTGTGCTTACTGAATGTATTTATGAGTGAGAAGAATGTAGTATAAATGTTACTGAGGTTTTTATTTTATGTGGGGGGATGTGCAATTTTGTTGTATTTATTATGCAATGACAAATAAAGCTTCTATTCTATTCTATTCTATTCTATTCTATTCTTATCACATTTGGGAAAATGGATACTACAGTCTAAAACGTATGCTCTTTGTCAACAATATGGTTATGTTTATGACTGGAGTAGCTAATATCTAAATCTTCTGAATTGCGCTGCACAATTTATTCATTATTTATTATCAGGTTTTACTGTTATTTTAATATATTACTACTTTTTATAGGAATTTTTATGATGTACATTGCTGGTCCTGAGTTACTGATTTCGGTTCATGTATATACATATAATGACAATAAACTGAACCTTGAACCTTGAATGTGTCGAAAATCAATGATGTTTTTTGTGACAAGCAGAAAAGCTGTCATGGTATTTTATAAAATATGTCCTATAATATCAAAATTGTTTAACATATTAGGGTTGTCGGTCACAAAATTCTATTCAAAAAAGTAAATCAGCCTGACGGAAAGTCAATCCTTTCCTGCTGCTCCTTCTATTGTTCACGATTCGATCTAAACCTCCACCAAAACATGAAGACTTTAAACCTAATACTGCCTATAAAGTCACATTTCATATCGTAATCCCTGCCTGGATCTGTTTACATAGGCATTAGGGCCCAGCTCTGGACACATGAACCCCCCGTCAGGATCCAAACAGTCAGACCAGCTGCCTCTCAGACCCAGATCATACAGTGAAATCTAAAGAGCAGATCACACGGAGGTGGAGAGAAGACGGTTAAACCATGAGTGTCAGCGTGTATTAACGGGAAGTCTGTGCTTTCCATTTATTTAAGCTCTGTATGCCAGTGTGTTTCATCTAAATCCTTAAATCATTACCGAGTGTTGGTTTCTCCATTACCCACTGGATTGACTTTCACTTTACGGCTGTATTTGTAATCCCTTGATGAAACACCGCAGAGTAACATGCTAGCACATTGGCCTGCAAACTATTTTGACACTAAAGCACATGTTCAAAGCCTTGTTTCACACATTAAAGGTGCAGTTTATAGGATTTAGCAGGTGTAGGATTTAGTGGCATCTAGTGATGAGGTTGCACAGTGTAACTAGAAGATGAAGATGACACACTTCCACCACCCCCCTTCCAAGCAGGAGAACTCAAGGTTGATGCTGAAACATGACAGGACTTCGCTAATGTCAAGGTTAGCATAGAAACATAGAGGTGGAACATGGTGGACGGTGGAAATGTTTGTTCTATGGTAATGATTAGTGTTTCAACTTACTTTAAAAACATCATAAAATTCACTGTTATGGGTCAAAATGAGCCGTAGGCAAAGGAACAATTTATGTGTTATTTCAAACTATAGGGTTATTTTTATTTATTTATTTATTTATATTTTTTGGATTTTATGTGTTGTTTTCTTACTTGCTGTTTTTAATCACCTTTTACATGTTTCTTTTATAATGTTTTAAATGTGTTTCTTTTTCCCTGTTGTTGTATTTCAATGTCCTGTATGAAGCACCTTGAATTGCCTTGTTGCTGAAATGTGCTATACAAATAAACTTGCCTTGCCTTACAAAGCTATAGGGTTATTATTAACCCTTTTATGCACTGTCCACTCCAGTTGACAGTTCTTCTCCAGCTGTTCTCTTGTATATTAATGGGTTTTGTTGTTTTAGTTCCATATCAGCCAACACAGTGGACGCTTATGCGCCATCCCATACACTGTAATTCAGATCATTACTGTAACTTTACTGTTCTTGATAAACCTGATCTGCACTAACATGTTTGAGTGTAAATCAATTGTTATTTGTTGGACAAGAAGGTTTTTTTTTTGCATATTATCTCCATGAAGTGAGTAATTACTAGCATTAGAATATGTTAAACTGTGAGAAGACATCAGATTAGCAGCATTAAAAATGTTTTTATTTCATTGTTTTCATATCACTTTCTTATATTGGGTTTTAAACACGTTTCTTTACTTCAAAAATGAAATGCATGGATATTTTTGTAACTCCATAGAAAAAAAACTCGATCGCATTGTTTTTTTCATGGCTTAACAGTGAAGAAAAAAATCTTGACTAAGGTTCTCATAATTCATGCATGAAAGGGTTAATATAGGGTTATTATAAACCTTACATAAATGCAAAATTTGTGTTTTAAAGTTCTAATGTCCACACATGCGCATTTGTCAGTCTCTGTGTTAAGATCTGTAGTGCCACATTATGCAATAACGGTGCAATATGTAATAACGTAATAATTTTTCATCTCATTATGTAATAACGCTGCATTTTGTTGTAAAATTCTCCAAAGCATTTTGTAATAAACTTTGCTACATTTTGTAATAACTTATTACATATTGCAACAGTTATTACAAAATGTGGGTGTAGTATGTTTATTTAAAGAAAATATAATAGTTAGATGCATTATGTAATAAACCAAAATCAAATCAAAACTGATGCCTTGATTGGAAAAACCATCATACCCACAGAACAACATTAAGCATCCCAGGTGTAAAAAAAACAAAAAACAAAAACTAGTCAGATGTTTAATTGGTCAAACGTAAATCAAATGTAACTGTATTCATTATAATGGAGAATGTCTTTGCAAGTTAGAGACAAAAGCTGCACTAATGAAGTATTACTGACAAGAAACTTACTAGTGCACTGAAACTTGGAAGACAAAAGTATAAGTTATTGCAAAATGTGGCAAAGTTTATTACAAAATGCATTCAAGAATTTCATAACAAAACGCAGCGTGTTATTACACAATGAGGTAAAAAATTATTACATTGTTACATATGGCATCATTATTACATAATGCAGTGCTACAAGATCCAATCTGGATATATGTGAAGTATGTTCAGCAGGAAAAACTAAAGTTTCAGGTTCAGAACAACTTCTAATAAAAACCAAAGTGATTGTATTTTGCACTTAAAACGTCTTTAACCCGAAAAATGTCAGGTTCACCTATATTAACCCTTTCATGCATACTGGTCACTCCAGTGGACAGCTATTCTACAGCTGTTCTATTGTACATCCATGTTTTATGTTGTTTTAGTTCCATTTCAGCCAACACAGTGGATACTTATGTACCATCCCATACACTGGAATTCATACTATTACTGTAACTTTGCTGTTCTTGATAAACCTGATCTACACTAACATGTTTTAGTGTAAATCAATTGCTAATTGTTGTTAAGACTGTAATTAACTACTTTCCTAATCAAAAAGTTGGGCTTTTTTTTTTTTTTTTTTGCATATTATCTCCATGAAGTGAGTAATAACTAATATTAGAGTATGATAAAATGTGAGAAGCATGAAAAATGTTTTTATTTCATAGTTTACTTTTTGATGATTGGTTTTAATCTTTGCTTCAAATATTTAATGCATGGTGTCCAGGTGAGTGGACATTTTTGTAACTTCATGAAAAATAGCTTTATAAAAAAAAAAATCAATTACATTGTTTTTTTTTTTTAATGCCTAAAGAGGAATAAAAACACTCAGGAAAAAAATCTTCACCACGGTTCTCAAAATTCATGCATGAAAGGGTTAAACCTTTAGGTAGCTGAGTTTTTTTTAAATATTCAATTTTGATATCAAGATTTCATAACTTTACCTACGTACTTACTAAACTAGCTCAGGACCACACCTTTCAAACTGGATTTTCTTCTTCACTTTCAATAAAAAACATGCCTTAAAATGGTGTTAGGATTGAAGAGGCACATGTCCGCCATCTATAGGTGGGAGGTGGTAACAAGATTTGGCAACTCTATCTGGAGCTATGGTCTGTTTCATTCAGTTATGTTGTTTGTCGGAATATTGCAACTCTGGAACTTAAAGGGTTAATATTGTATCTTTTGATTTGGATTGATTGAGCTGCAGAAAGGAGGTTTGCATTTTCAACATCTGGTATTTTTTTGCCCTGATTTCTCCATCTGCAGCTTCAAGAGTCTGGAATCAAGAGAATTTAGACTCTTTTTTTGTGAGGAAAAAACCCCAAAACAAAACATATCACTCAAACCGGGTATTAAACAGCTAATCGATTAATCTTTGCAGCTCTAGTGTAGATTTACAAAAGTGCAAATCTATGCCATTATAAATCATTT